>NW_007255813.1:87409-89955 GCF_000164805.1 Carlito syrichta | reverse complement strand
AAGTAGCTGGAACTACAGGCGCGCGCTACCATGCCCGGCTGATTTTTGATTTATTGTAGAGATGAGGGCTCGCCAAGTTGCCCAGACAGGTCTCGAACCTGCAGGGTCAGGCAATCCATTCATCTCAGCCTCCCAAGGCGCAGGATTACAGGCTGAGCCACCGAGCCCGGCTAGTAATGTAAATTTAAAGCCCAGATATATAGAGGCAGGCCTGTGGTTAGGAATGATTGGAATATATTTTCCCATGCAGAGCAGGACAAAGACAGACAAGATTCCTTGCTGATGAGTGGATTTTGTCCTAGCTAACCATTCCATTAAGTGTATAGTCCTGCAGGGCTAGAGTTTGGAGCTTTCAATTCTAACTGTCCATCATATGTGGGGCCAAGCTTGCATTCTTTTTTCTTTTCTTTTCTTTTTTCTTTGAGTTGGCATCCCACTCTGTCATTCAGGCTGGAGTGCAGTGGCATGATCACAGCTCACCACAGCCTTGACCTTCTGGGCTCAGGTGATCTTTCCACCCCAGACCCCTGAGGAGCTGGGACTCCACACAATTTTTTAAAAAATTTTTTGTAGAAATGAGGTCTCACTGTGTTGCGCAGGCTGATCTCAAACTCCTAGGATCAAGTGATCCTCCTGCCTTGGTCTTCCAAAGTTCTGGGATTCCAGGTGTGAGCCACTGTGCCTGGCCGAGATTTTCTTTCTTCCTTCCTTCCTTCCTTCCTTCTTTCGAGTTGGAATCTCACTCTGTTGCCCAGGCTGGAGTGCATTGGCACGCTCACAGCCACCCCAGTATAGACCTGGTGGGCTCCAGTGATCCTTCCGCCTCAGCCTTCCAAGTAGCCGGAACTATAGGTGCGTACTACCACACCTGGCTAACTTTTTGATTTATTGTAGAGATGAGGTCTCGCCAAGTTACCCAGGCTGATCTTGAACCCGCAGCTCAGGCAATCCACTTGCTTCAGCCTCCCTAGGTGCTGGGATTACAGGCTGAGCCACCAAGCCTGGCCAAGGCTTTCTATCTTAATCACAAGAAGACATCAATACTCAAGTCCCTTGAGTAATGTATCAGTTGGGAGATATGGAGTATCACTCCATCGCCCAGGTTGGAGTGCAGTGGCATGCTCATGGCCACCCCAGTGTTGACCTGCTGGACTCTGGTGATCCTTCTTAGCCTTTCATGTAGCCAGAACTACAGTCGCATGCTACTGCACCTGGCTAACTTTTTGATTTATTGTAGAGATGAGGTCTCACCAAGTTGCCCAGACTGGTCTCGAACCCCCGGGCTCAGGCAATCCCCTCATCTCGGTCTCTCAAATTGCTGGGAATACAGGCTTGAGTCACCGCGCCTGGCCCAGTTGGGATACATTATTAGCAGCTTTGACAGATATCCTAAATAGCAGTAGCTTAAATAAGAAAGTTGTTGTCTTTTTCATATGCAAGTCCATGCTGGCACGGCAGCCTGTCCTGTGAAGTTGTCAGGGGTTCAAGTTCCTTCTGTCTCATCATCACCATCTCCCTAGGGTGCTGGCATGATGCAAAAGGGATCTCAGCCATGCCTATATCCATGTGTCAAGCTGAAAGTCAGTGAAGGATGGAGAGCAAGGATGAGGTGAGGAATAACTCAGTCAGTCTCTACAGCACTAGCAGAGACCAAAAAGGCTGCTGCCCCCACGCAGGTGAAATCAGTTTGGATAATCAAAGACATGCCACATGAATTCATTCCCTTTGGTGGATGCTAATTAATGGCCATACCACTTCTAGTAGCGAGGAAACCATCAGGCCATGGATAGTGTAGACAGCTAGGTAGGATTAAAGGCGGAAACGTGTGAGTGTTTGGTGTGTGTGTAGTATGTGTATGTATATGGTGTGTGTGCATGTGTGTCTGTATCTCTATGTGTGATGTGCATGTGTATTGTGTGTGTGTGCCGTGTGTCTGTGTGCATGTGTGTGGTGTATGTGTCTATGAGTGTGAGATACTTCACATGTCTGTGTGCCTCTGTGTCTCTGGTGCATGTGTTCATACATATGTGCAGGGGTTATGTGTGTATTTGTGCAAATGTCTACAGGTATGTTGTGACCATGGGTGATTCTGTGATGCTAGACCCTTTTTACTGTGACAGTTCAGCACAATAAATGATAACTCATCAGAATAAACAAAAACTTTAGAATAATTCACCGTCTATTCTAATATATTGAGCACAGATAAGTCCACAAACACAAGGGTGCATGAAATAAAACTTTGTTTTTCTTCAACAGAAGTTAACTTCTTTTTTCCCTAAAATTAAAAGTTTTACTTTATTGATGACAATTTTTGAAATTCATGTATGCTTAACAATTTTTCCCATGAGAGGACTAATTATACTGTACTGCAGATCAATTTTTCATTTCTCAATAACAAAGTCATCTTTTTTTCAAATTTTTTATTTTGAAGATGTGGGGTGCAGTTCGGAGTTAGGTATACAAATGTTCATTATGCAGGTACCCTTGTTAATGAGGTGTGCCCCCTCACCCCCAGCAGTTTCCCACTACTGCCAATCCCGCCCTCC
>NW_007255813.1:4600-87389 GCF_000164805.1 Carlito syrichta | reverse complement strand
GTCAGCAACAGAAGTTAATTTCTACTGTAACTCCCAACACTCCTTCCCTTTGAGACCATCTGAGTTCCGGAGGGCTCATATGCCAGCATGTAAGAGTCACATCCAGTCTTCATGGGCATCTGTCCATGTCAGCATCGCCTAGGACCAGGATTGGGGAGCAGTGGGGGACAAGGAAGCCAGCACCAAGTTCCAAGGCCAGAGGTGTGGAAGGGGGCCCAAGTCCAGCTCTGCTACATGTCCCACAGACGTGGCTGATCACCTCCTGGGTCCCGCTTGGAGCCTCCAATTGTTGGCTTGTGGTTATTCGCTGTTTTGGTTGTTGAGTCACTGCTGAGTGACCCCTTCTCTTATGTCCCTACTTCGTCTTTGTGCTCGTTTAGTGTCATTCTCAGGCACCTGTGACCCCGCTGCTCTCATGGAGAACTTGATGAAGTCTGCAGACAGCTCAACCATCTCACCACTTCCCCAAGTCCAAGTCTCCTGCCCACTCCCCTCTCCTAGACCTTCACCTTCTTCCATCTTTCCCGCCATTTCTGAGTCTCCATTTGAAGCAGGGAGCAGGGCACAGTATGCCTCCTCAGCCCCTCTGGGGTCTACCACACTTCCCAATCCCCCTTTCCCCAGCTGGGAGAACCTCAGTTTGGGGGAGAGGGAAAACTCTATGTTCCCTCTCCGGGTATTCTCCCAAGTGCATTGTAGATGCCCTGGGATTCTCCTGTTGCTCCTGAGACCCAGGCTTTCAGAAAGGAAAAGCCCAACACTGACTTAATGTTTTCACAGCTTTCTTCAGTGTCTCCTCCTCCCTGAGGTGAGGATATAGTGTCAAGCTGACTGATGGGGAGAGGAAATGGGATGGAGGGCAGAGGGGAGGGGGAAAATCCACCAGCTAGCTCCTGACCACATCAGGAGAGCCATGTGCGGCCATGAACGGGGCGCAACAGCTTCCTGCCATCAGAATTGGGGAACTTGTTTCATGCCAGTGTCCAGTACCTGTTTTTGCTCCGGAAGTCTACATAACCCTGAGACTATTTGGAATTTGTAGTGAAAACTGTGTACAGTTCCCTGGCTCGTCTAATAGTTTGTGAACCTATTTCTTTCTTTCTTTTTTGAGTTGGAGTCCCACTCTGTTGCCCAGGCTGGAGTGCAGTGGCATGCTCACGGCTACCACAGCCTCAACCTACTGGGCTCAGGTGATCCTTCTGCCTTAACCTTTCACATAGCTGGAACCACAGGCATGTGCCACCACGCCTGGCTAATACATATATATATATTTATTATAGAGATGAGGTCTTACCATGTTGCTCAGGCTGGTCTCAAACCCCTGAACTCAGGCAATTCTGTTGCCTCCGCCTCCCAAAGTGCTGGGATTACAGGCTTGAGCCACTGCACCCAGCTGTGAGCCCATTTCAAAGTAACAGCAAATACCATGAATACCCCCTTAAATCTAGTATTCTCAGGAAATGTTCCATTCTCTGGTCTGCTCTGATGAAGTGCCAGATGCGCTTCCAATGCTATTGTCCATGCCTGTGACCAGCCAAGGAGTCCAGCCCTGACCCCCAAAATATCGCTGTAACTCTAGGAACGAGTGCATACTCATCCAGAGCCAAGGCTTGATGATTCAACATCAGGGTTACTAGCCTTTGTCAAGCTTCCTCCTTCCTTCCTTCCTTCCTTCCTTCCTTCCTTCCTTCCTTCCTTCCTTCCTTCCTTCCTTCCTTTCTTGAGTTTGTGTCTTACTGTTACCCAAGTTAGAATGCAGTGGCACAATCATGGCTCACTGCAGCCTTGAACTCTTGGACTCAGGTGATCCTTCCACCTCAGCCTCCTGAGTAGTTGGGGCTACAGGTGAGCACCACCAAATCTGGTCACTTTTTTTTTTTTTTTTGTAGGTGTGAAGTCTCGCTTGTTGCCCCAGTTGGTCTCAAACTCTTAGTCTCAAGTGATTCTCCCACCTCGGCCTCCCAATGTGCTGGGATTGCAGGCATGAACCACTGCACCCAGCCAGGCTATTTTCTGGCCTTCTGGTCTACATTCTTATGACAGATGGTCAGGGTCACCTTTTCAGGAGAAGAAGAGAAGATGGATTGGTAGCCAAGAACCTGCATGCCATTTTTGGCATACATTGCAGGTTGCAAGTCCCTGCTCTGTGTGTATGAAAATGCTATCAATGGCCTTCAGGGCAAAGCAGTGTTTCTTAAAGTGGATTCTGTGCAAAAGTAATAGGTATTATTTAAAAATAGGATTCTGTGATCAAATATATTCTCAGGCCAACTTCTCAGAGTCTTTAATATACAGCGGTGAATTGTACATGCCCAAGATGGAGGTATTTGCAAAAGGTGATGTTGACTAAATCCACTTGGCCACCAAACACTCTGACATTGATAGCTCCCAGACTGCCGCTAGGTGGAACACACTTCGAGAAATATGTGGCACACTTCTCTTGTTACAGTCTATTGTTCTGTGGTTCTGACCACTACGGTTTGGGGTTAGAGAAAATATTAGCTTGTCTAAGCTAAGTGACTGAGAAGTAGCAATTTGGAATCATTACTGAGGCAGCTACTCATCATTCCTGTAAATTTCCAGATACTAAGAAATCAATGGCTGGATGGTTGCCACGACTCATCTCAGAGCTGAGTTTTTCTGGCTTTGTTACTGTTTGTCTAAGGTCCAAGCTGTTTCTTTTATTTATGATTTCTTTTTTGAAACGCAAGCGCAAACTTCAGTACAGGTGAAAAGCCAGTAGCCAGTTTATTGTTCAATTAATTCATCCACCTACTCTTCAGTACCTACTATGTGCTGGCCCCTACAGAACATACAAAGTTGAATAAGGCAGAGTCCCTACTCTTTATTATCTTCTGTGCCAGCTCTGTCTGATGTCTTCAGCCATTTGTGGTCTAGAAAACATTACAGTAATGCATGTATAGAGAAAGGGACCCATGTGGAGATGATGAATTGCATAGCAACCCCAGGTGTGTTGCTGTGAGTTGATGAACTACCCCAAGGCCGCAAGATAAGGGAGGAAGGCCATTGCTTCCTTCCCTCTTAATTTTGGTGAACTTCTTGGAAGAGGAGGTATTCTGAAAGACCTGAAATAGGGCATTGGGCCCATCTTAGGATGAGTTGTCCTGTAAGTGTGTGGATCCAGGCTTGGAGATGTCAGCACAGTCAACCAAAAGAGGTAGCCTCCACCGTTGGCTCAGAGACAGTGACGCTGGTAATCTGAGCCTCTTTCTTCACTGCTGAAGGCAATATCCCTTATATTTCCTAAATCCCATTGTTGGAACCCGCCAAGTCAATGTTTCATTATAATCTTGGCCCTTCAATAGCACAATTCTTCTAAGAATGACAAGGTTTTATGAACAGAAATTAGGCCTTGGATCAAGTTTGTAATAAAGCATAAGCTTCATTATATAGGTGAGGAAAGGAGAGCAACTATCGGATGACAGATCTACCATGGAGCAAGAGGGCAGACACTGTGTGGCCACTTCAGAAAGTTTCCACTGTGGATTTTTACTGACTTGTGGGGTGACTTCATTTGCATGGAAGGAGGACAATAAAAGGCAAAGGATAAAAGGAGGGATAGTTGGCGGTGGATGTTCCCCCACCCACTATTCCATCAAAATCTTTTGAACCAGAGAAATGGCAGTATGATACAATGTCGAATGAATATCAAAGGGGAAAACCAAACTATTTTTCTATTCAAGCCTAATTAAGATCTATGTGAAAAATGGGGGAGTTTCCCCTCTTGCTCGAAATGAACAAAAGGTCTACTAATAATGGTAGGATGTGACCTCACTGTGGTTAAAAATATTTGTGTTGCTTGTATGTAAAATGGCAGGTAAACCATTCGGGACTTGTGTGGGCAGCAAGAAATATAAACCTAAGAGAGAAGAGGACATGAAAATGCAGTAGTAACAACAGACTTGGATTAACACCAGTATTTTCGAAAGAGCAAAAACAACCTCAGATGCAATAGAGGTTCCTTTGCCAAGGCCTCCAACATATTCCATCCATCAGCAGGCTTGCAGCTATTTCCTAAGGAAGGTCTCTGCAATCTGCCCTTTCCCCCTCACCTCCCAACACTGGAACCCTCACCGCGTGACCACAAAGCTCAGTTAGGTTGCTCTGTGTGCCGCCACCGAGTTATAATCCACATTATTTAATTTTGCCATACTCATGCACTCATTTTTTTTCTCCATCTGTAACTGAGGACATAACAGGTAATTAATGAGATGCCCCTTGCCTAGCCTTGACAAGGAACTGCAGGCTTGTCCTGGTCTATGTGGTGACCTGCTGAGGCAGATAGGTCCAATGATGTTTCATTTCTGTGAGAGGTCTGAAGTCTGCTGCTTTGACTGACAGAGAGAGGTGGTGAGTTTTAGGTCAGGAGAGAGAATGTAGGATCTGTGACCCTTTATAGTGCCAAGGACAGTCTTTGAGCCCTTGTAAGAAAGAAGGGTTAACAGCCAAAGTTGGAGAAGTTGTTTTTATAAAGTGACCTGTATATGATTGTAGGATTGAAGGTAGAGGTGATATACCCAAATAAGGCTTCTTAGTCCCCGTCTCCTTCCACTCCAGGTGACAATATGTTACAGAACTGGGGAGGGGCCACTTTCCATACTACTGCAGGAAACTCAGCATTTGTCTGGTCCCATGATGCCTGGCAGCTTTTAGAACAGGAGCCTCTGATGAAGCAACCACAACCTGACCAGAAGCCTGGTATGAACTGATGAATTTATGAACCTTCTGTGAGATGGTCCATACTCTTTTCCTTCATTCATCTGTTGGCTAGATGCAGAGGAAGCCCTCAAGGATACCAGAGCTACAAGATGGAGGGAGCCTGGGTCCCTGAGTGACTGCATGGAACAATCTCTCATTCCTCACCACATCCTCATTTCCATTGGATGTGAGCAAAAATTAAAACTTTGCTGTGTTAAATCACTGACACTTGGAGCTTGCTTGTTATAGTGGTCACCATACTGACTAATACAGAGATGAAGCTGAAAAGTCATGACAGGACAGACAGAGAGAGGCCAAGCTTATCTGGTTTCTTCTCAAAAGTTTTTCCCTGAAGTTTTCAGAAGTTCAAATAAGAGTAAATGCATCTCCTCAAGTACTGGGGCTCATGATCTAACCGCTTGCTTTGAGTTTAAATTTCTTTTTAATCTTCTGAATGGAAATATTTATCTTCTTTTCTATAATATATTTATTTGTGTTTTAATATAAAAATAATATTTATGAAGATTTAGTCCCCTAGTTAAATTGACTTCTAACCTGTGCCTTGGTATCCCCAAGTAACAGCCACATTAAAGTTTGGCTCTGAAGATCCCTGCCCTCCCTTTCCCCTAGTTGATTGGTAAAAAGCAAAGCCACTTCAGGAACCAAATGGTTCAATGGTTCATGCTCTTCAGATTTCAGATGCCTGATCTAGTTCTTTAAAGACAAAAATAAAAACAACTTCAATCCATTTTTTGTTAATGCTGACACTAAAATGTTTAATAACTTGATTTGAGGAAAAAGAGAGCATTAAAAAAAAAAGACTCAACAAGTTTGTTCAAGGATACAAAATTACAGCTAGATAGCAGGAGTAAGTTCTAGTGTTCTATAACACTGTAGGACAGCCATAGTAAACAATTATGTGGTATGTAGCTTTAAATAGCTGGAAGGAGGATATTGGATGTTCCCAACACAAAGAAATGATAAATGTTTGAGATGATGGATATACTAATTACCCAGATCTGATCACTATTATTATGTGTATTGAAACATCACTATGTACCTCATGAATATGTACAGCTATTGCATGTCAATTAAAAAAATAATTTTTTTACATTCTGGAAACTTTTATTCAAGTCGTGTTCTTTGAGGAGAGGTAGTCAAGGTGTGAAGGTGGCTAATGCCTTTTTCCTGCCTTGTATTTACACCTCAGGGAGTTGTCCTCCTGCCTTGACTGGAGTCAGACTGCCCAGGAGGGTGAGAGACCATGCCAGAATCCTACCCTGGACCTTGGAGAGTCATCTAGTCAACACTTGATCTTCAAACAAGAATCCATCAAACTATCTTAGATCAGGGAGAAGGTACCTGAGCCAGCTCCTCACCAGACTAGGAAATCCCCATTCTCTTTATGACATTTTAGTGTTGGCATTAGCAAAAAAATGGATTGAAGTTGTTTTTATTTTTGTCTTAGAGAACTAGATCAGGCATTTGAAATCTGAAGCGCATGAACCCTTGAACCCCTGCATAGGTGGTTCCTGAAGTGGCTTTGCTTTTTACCAAACAACTAAGGGAAAGGGAAGGCAGGGATCTCAGGGGTCTTATTTGCAAACCTTTAATGATTTATCTGGGCAAATCACTGAGAAATGCACTATCAGAGGTAGAATGAACTCACTGAGCTGCTGCTATCAGCCAAGGAAAGAGAATGAAAGAGGAGTGACCCCTGACTTCCGCTTCACCAGTTGCTGTCTTAATTTTACCCTAGGCTCTTTACTATAGACTTAACGGCTTTTATGTGTACATGGTACCTTGAGAAAAGTTGTTGGAACCCAAAATAATTGAAAGTAGGGACTCAAAGAGATATTTGCACACTCACTTTCATAGCATTATTCACAATAGCCAAAAGGTGGAAGCAACCCTAGTATCCATTGACAGATGAATGACTGACAAATGTGGCACATACATATGATGAGACATAATTTGGCCTTAAAAAGAAAGGAATTCTGACACATGCTACAACATGGATGAAGCTTAAAGACGTTACATTATGTCAAATAATCTAGTCTCCAAAAGGCAAATATTGACTCTACTTATGAGGGTGGACCCCAAAACAATGGAATTATTTTTTGGAGGACAGACCCCTTGTAGTACAGGCTTCCCCCACTGGGTGAGTGTTTGAGGAATCCATCGGCTTCAGTGTACCAGCTAGCGTTGTTGTGAGTGGCTGTGTTCGGCTTCAGTGAATTTGGGGGAGGAGCTTCTTTCAACTCGTCTGCCCATTTCATGATAAGTGATTTACAAGCACACCTGCCCATACCACACTGAGTGTTCAGCAGTTTTCAACCAAAAAAAGGCATGACCCCCATGCCCCACCCTTCCCTATTCACCCAGTCTTGCTCCAAGCAATTTTTTGGCTTGTTTTCCTCAATGAAAAAAATGTCTCAATGGAAAACATTTTGCCAATGTGGAAAAGGGGAAGCAAAAAATGTCAGAAGCACTAAAAGGCATCAAAATGGACAAGTCCAAACACTGTTTTGAGCAGTGGAAAAAGAATCTAGATAGGTGTATTGCATCAAATGGAGAGTACTTTGAAGGTGACTTCAACATGTAAGAATACATACACATTTTTTTATAAATAAATCCCAAGTTTTTGGGGGTATTCAGAGTAGTCAAACTCATAGAAGCAGATGCTGGCGAAGATGCGGAGAAAAAGGAACGCTTCTACATAGCTGGTGGGAATGCAATCTAATGCAACCTCTTTGGAAAATAGTGTGGCGATTTCTGAAAGAACTAGAAATTGACCTTCCATATGACCCAGCAATCCCCCTATTGGGAATATACCTGGAGGAACTCAAATCATTCTACAAAAAAGATACCTACACATGCATGTTTATTGCCGCACTATTTACAATAGTAAAAATATGGAACCAACCGTGCTGCCCATCGACACTGGACTGAATTTTTAAAAATGTGGTACACAATGGAGTATTATGCAGCCATAAAGAAAGACAGACATATGGGCCTTGCAGCAACTTGGATGGATTTAGAGTCTATTACTCAGTGATCTATCACAGAAGCAAAGAACAGAGTACCATGTGTTCTCATGTTCTCACTCATAAGTGGACCTTGAACAATTATAATACTGTAAGAAAGGGATTGCAGTAGTGGGGAACTGCCAGAGGAGAGGGGGCACACCTCATCAACAAGGGTACCTGCATAATGAACCTTTGTATACCTAACCCTGAATTGTACCCCATATCTTTAAAATTAAAAATTAAAAAAAAAGAAAACGGTTGGAATGTAATAAAGTGTTTACGAACTTAAAAAAAGAAAAAAAAAGGAGAAAGTAGAATGGTGATTGCCAAAGGTTGGGGGAGCAGGGGAAGGGAATGGGGAGTTACTGCTTAATGGGTACAGAGTTTCAGTTTGGGAAGATAAAGCTCTGGAGACAGATGGTGGTAATGGTGGTAGTACCATATGAATATACTTAAGGCCACCGTACACTTTTAATGGTTATGATAATAAGTTTGATGTTGTGTGTATTGTACCACAATTTTTAAAAAATTGTTGAAGAGGCACAACATTTGGAATAATGTGTTGGGACCACAGTTCCCTCACTCCACCCCCACTCCCAGATACAGCTCTGCAGATGGAGAAATTTACTTCGTTGCATAGCTTGTGTGCATATAAGCATGAATTTCTTAATTTATTTGGCTGCTTATGCTCCTGAGCAAAAGGACAACATGATAATTTTCTCCTTTTTCTTCACAGAAAAGAGTCAGGCTTTTGCATCCTTCTTTTCTGTGCTCTTTTTTCCCATGGAGAATGATCAGCTTTTCTGAGTTGTAAAGGGTGTAGGAAAGACCACTCCTCACTGCAGGTCTTTATTTGGTCATTCTGGACCCTTTAAGGAGGGTCAGGAGTTGCCCAAAATGGAGAGAGGTTGGAGCAGGAAGGTGGAGTGTAGGAATTTGAGACAGCGGCTTTACAGGGCTGGGAGAGGTTGCAGCTTCAATGCTGGGAAGGGGTGGGGAGTCAGTGCATCTTCTGGGGTCCCAGTGAGAAGTTATGTTAATACCTGGGAGAAAGAGGAGCCCCTGATGGCAGCAAAGGTTTCCAAGGTAGAGTCTATGATCAGCGGTGCCACATATGTGCCCTCTAGGGCAGCTAGCGGGGAGAAATGCCCTCGAGGATGTTCAACCAACGCTAGTGGCAACAGCTGGTGTCAAAACACGTACCCAGGACAGCCCTTGTGGATTAAGGGACGGCCCCCACCTTTATTTTTAGGACCAGCTAAGCTTCCTGTTGGTGTGCCAGTCATTGGATGGAGTAGAGGGAGCCTGGGCTTAGAGGGCAGTGGAGCATAAGCGCTCAGAGCGAGATGTGAGTCAACTGGGAAGAAACAAAGAAGCGTGTCACTACCCATACCTCCCATAAATGCTTGGGACATTCCCCGGCTCTCACAGTGGCACATGTTCTACTCTGCATCCAATCTGTGGCTTCTATTGTCTTCTCACACCGTGGGACACTTAAGGAGATGTGACAGATGGTTGTGTGTGTACTCCTCCCCCTGGGTCAGGATGGATTTTTATATATTCCTTTTTCTTTCATAAAATTTTTTTTCTTTATGGTAAAAGCAATATATTGTTTTGAGGTTGTAAAAAACTCTAAGGAGAAATTTACATCTCCCATAATGCTACAATGCCTCTGAGAATCACTGTCACATTTTCATGCTATTCCCTTCCCAGTGTTCCTCACACGTTGTTTAATCTGTCATCTGCCAGGGCACTCCTGCGGGTCCTGCAGTCGCAGGCATGCTGATGAACCTGTCACCAACCTTTGCTGTTCCGCAGGCACGCCTTCCTACAAGCAGACAAGATTAGGAAGGCAGCGATGACCCGAGCAGAGAGAGGCTTATCTACCTACAAAGGACATAAACCCACGACCTTCTCAGCGGATTCCTCACCCACCACACCTTATCTCCATACAGGCAGTCTAGTTGACGTTGAACTGTTTCCAAAGTTTAATTAGAATTTACACGATGTTTATTTTTAAAAAAAGAAGATTGTAAGTGGTGGTTGGGTTCCCAGGCCAGCTCACAAAAATGGAGGTGACCACGAAGTAACTTGGAAATTGTCGTTAATGGTTCTGAACACAGAGTCCTCCCAAGCCCTTCTGAATGTTGGTCTCTCTGAGACCCAAATCCCACATCTGGGATCTCTCTCCCTTATCCTGGGCCCATCTACATACTCAGGGAATGTAGATTTGACTAAGCAGATAGCAATAGAAGGTCAAAAGCAAGGTGAAAGGACTCAGGTGGGAGAGGGATGGTGTCATCCATAACTCCAGTGTTGCTAATTGGGAGTTGGAGTTGAAATCATGGGCTTTGGAGTAAGTCCTAACCTGGGTTCAAATCTCAGCTCTGCTTTTCATTAGCTGTATGGCTTTGGGCACATCATTTAACTTCTTTGAGTCTCAGTATTCTCATCTCTAAAATGGGACGAATAATACATATTCCCTAAGGATTTATGTGAAGATTAAATGAGACAGGGCATCACTTCTCAGACTTGAGAATGACTATATCTCACAGACACCCAGTGATGATTTGAATTATTTAAATTAGACCACAAATAGCTGGTAAGTATAGCTGGTAATATATATGTTAATTAGCTTGATTTGGCCACTCAACAATTTATATCTATTTCAAAACATCATGTTGTGCACCATAAATAATACAATTTTGTCCATTAAAAATTAGAACATTTCTTAATTATTAACAAATATACAGCTATAAAACCGAAGGCAAATTTAAAAATAAATAAAAACCAAAAACAGGTCAACAAAATTAAAATTGATGAGTGTGATGGATGATGTTATTCCACTGAAATTAGTTCGGCTTCTTGAAATGTTGGCTTCTCGTGGCCATGGAGACATTGTTCTCCAGAGCCTGGCATTCCTGGCCCACCACACACTCTGTGATGACTGGACTTGCCCACAACCTTTGTTTAGCTTAGGGTGTGAACTGGAGGACTGCAAGCTATATGAAGCCATGTTTTATTTGATTCTCTCAGTGTTAATTTTTCAGTTAGTTGCTATTATACGAGGGAGGACCCAAAACCCCTCGAATTTATAAAAGATTGTGTATTTATTCTTACATGTTTAAACTTCAGTCACCTTCAAAGTACTCTCCATTTGATGCAATACATTTATTGAGATGCTTTTTCTACTACTCAAAGCAGTTTCTGAACTCATCAATTTTGATGCCTTTTAGTGTTTCTGCCATTTTTTATTTCACCTCTTCCAAATCAGCAAAATGTTTCCCCTTGAGGACCTTTTTTCATCTGGGGAAAACACAAGAAGTTTTTCGAGACAAAACTGGGTGAACAGGGAGTATGGGGCACAGGAGCCATGCCGGTTTTGGTCAAAAACTGCTGAACAGTGCAGTGTAGGCAGGTGCACTCAGAAATCACCCATCATGAAATGGGCAAACACAATGAAATAATCTCCCCCCCAAAATTCACTGAAGCCAAACGCAACCTCTGTGCTAGCTGGTACAATGATGCCAATGTGTTCCTAGAATACTGACCTAATGGGCCCTCCTTCCAAAAGACAGTTCCAGTTTTGGGGGTCCCCTCATAGAAGAATTAAGAAATTACACATCGGATCTGCTTTTCCAGCTTCTCTTGAAAAGCTGGTAATTTAACCCCACGAGGCTCCCGTTCCCAAGAGGCCATGGGGTCAGAGATGAGCCGTGACCCTTCTAGACTGAGCCTGGGCTTCTTGTTTGTTCTGACTCCACACCAGATGCTGTATTCATGCCAATGCCCTGTCAGCCTCTGAGTATTTTGGTTTGTGATCCCTTCTCTATGTGACTTATTGACAAGCATCTGACCTTTCTTTACCAGACGGTGACAGTTAAAACAGCACTTCCAGACACCAATAAACCTAAGAGCAAACAGTTGCTGAACTAATGCATAGTTCTTGGCTACAATGCACCCATCCAGATGACCCAGCCAATACACTTCTGTAAGGATGTCTTAAAAGTGCTGAAATGTGATTGGGCGCGGTGGCTTATACCTGTAATCCCAGCAGTTTAGGAGGCCAAGGCGGGAGGATTGCTTGAAACCAGAAGTTCTAGATCAGCCTGGTCAACATAGCTAGACCCCTGTCTCTACAAAAAATTTAAAAATTGGCCAGTTGTGGAGGCTGAGGTGGGAACATCTCTTGAACCTAGGAGTTCAAGGCTGCAGTGAGTTATGATTGGGTAGTGACCTATCATCTTGGTTTGCAGAGCCCCTTCTTCGGGATTATCCATCCACTCTGAGAGCTCCATCCCTTGAACTTGTCCTTCCTGGCACATTGCCGGGACGAGGGTGGTAGAAGGGAGCTCCTCCCCTCCTCCTTCAAAAAAGATGTGGCATGGTTTTGGCTTCTCAGAATTGCTGTGTTCCAGTTATTGACCCACACTGCTTGTGGAAATCAGAGATGAACATGCAAAAATGACGCCAAGAGTTTCCGGAAATCAATCAGGCAGGGCATTTGCTGACTTTTTTTCTTTCTTTCTTTTTATTTTCTTTCCTTCTTTTCTTCCTTCCTTCCTTTCTTTCTTTCCTTCCTTTTCTTTCTTTCTCTTTTTTTTTTTTTGAAAGCAGAATTTGTTAAGAGAACAAAAAATCTCCCACAGTGGGAGGGGATCTGAGGGGGTTGTCCCTGACTTTTTTTTTTTCATGCAACTTTGCAAACTGGGGTGGGGGAGTGAGGCTAGATGTTGTGCTTATTTGATTTGAAATCAACAACACCAGAGAAAGGCAGGAGGGTAAGTCTGAAGATCACTCACCGGAATGACAGGATGCCACTGGGCATTATCTAGGGTGGGGACATATGTCTAAATCCCAAATGTCCAGTAATGATCAGGATCAGATTGACCACTACCAAAGGATGAGCCCATGGCCTGGACACTGCTGAGAAGTAGGTGGGGGGGGAAACCAAACCAATAACACACAGAAGTCCACGTTCCCTTTGTAGATCAAATCAGGTCTTAAGGACAGGTACAGCCCTACCTTCTAATTGTTTGATGCTCTTAGCTTGCAGTAAGCCAGGTCTGAGTGCACTCTCTTTTAAGCTTCTTTGTTAGCTTACCAGGAAGGGACTGTGATGAGAAGGGACAGTGATGAGAATGGACAGTGGTGAGAAGGGGGATTCGAGGAGGAATAGGTGGGAAAGAGTGGGGTCTGGGTCTTGCGGGAGCTGGAGGAGATCTGGGGGACCTATGTGGTGCAGAGAAGAGGAGGAATGAGGGACCCCAAGCACTTCTCTGAGAGGTGACTAGTGACCACGTCTGCTCAGGGGCAGACAGTATGCAGGACTCACAGAAGCATTGGTGAGCATAACAGTGCCCAGTCCTACTCTGCTTGAGGCAGGGGACAGGGGCCTCCAACCACGGCCACTTCTAGTCTGTGCTAGGCTAGGGCGGAGTCTTTTGGTCAGTGCTGGTGCTGCCTAGATCCCAATATGGGAGTGTTCATGTACTATCATTTGAAGTGTCACAAATACACCTGCCACCCTGCAGTCTGTCCCAGTGGCCAGATTGATGTTCCTACAGAGTCACACTGTGTCTTCTGTGAAGCAGCAAATAAAGGTTTGAGGAGGCTAGGACATTGTCCCCAGAGGCCTTTGTTACAACATACATGTATCACCTAGGAAGGACTCACAGGAGCAGGTTCTCAGCCATGAACTCACGCCTAAGTTCCTTCATTTTGTTGACCTAGGTTGGTTTTGCATGAGCACGTGACTGACTGCGTAGACTCCGGAGGGATATATCTGCAGAGGGAGGGAGGGAAGGAGAGAGAGCAAATAAGCCGCTGCCCGGGGTGAAGTTTTTGAGGAAGAGTGTAGACCAGTGATCCTGAGGGTTTGGAGTCCAGGAGGACACTGAATGGCATCTCCACAGATAAAGGTAAGGACACACCAGTCTTGTTCCCTTAACCAGCCCCAGCAAAAGCTCCACTTTCCAGCAGTGACCAAAGAATGACTTTACACTGACCACCCAGAACTGCAGCCTGAGGGGAGACAGGGAAGCAGAAAGAAGCTGTAAGTTTTCTTTAGAAGGGAACATCTCCCATTTAGCAGATAAATACACTGAGGTTCAGTAAAGTAATACCTCAGACGTATTAGGGACTTCAAGGAACAGCGGGCCCATCCTCGTGAATTTAAACTCTGGATCAGGCCCATTTGAATTTACAGAAATACTTTGTTTCATTTGTGTTTTCTCACATTAACTAATGTGCTAACAGCAATACAGAGAATTTCTGTGGTGTATTTCTGTCATGGGGCCAGCCATGGACACAGGAAACAGAGGGATCTTCAAGTCACCTTCTGGCCATGCATGGGTGAATCCCAGAACCCAGGAGTCTGGAGCAAACTCTTCCTTCAGTTTTCAGGAACACAAGAAACACCAGCCCAGGTAACTTGGTGAGACCTTGTCTCTACAATAAATAATAAATAAATAAGAACGGATATTTAAACCTATAGTCCTCAGTTTAACATCCAGTGTTTCTCTTCATTGTCCTCGTTTTCTTTATGAGAACAGAAGAGGTGGATTTCAAAGCAATTCTGTTTTTGCACCATGGTGACTTCATGTTTTAGTGAAAACTTCAGCTTAAGTCCTAGTCATGGGTTGAATTGTGTCCCCACAGTGTGTTGGACTCTGAACCTCCAATACCTCAGAACATGACCTTATTTGAAAATAGGGTTTTGCAGATGCGATTAGTAAGGTGAGTTCAGACTGAAGTAGGAGGAGTTCTTATGTACTATGACTGGTGTCCTTATTTTTAAAATGATGTTAAGTATCAAGGGAAGAAGGCTGTGGACGATGGAGACAGAGTTTGGAGTGATGTAGCTGCAAGCCCAGGAATGACCAGAGTTGCTGCAGCAACCCGCAGAAGCTCAGCATGAGGCCTGGAACAGATAGCCCTCCAGGCCCCCAGGAGGAACCAACCCTGCTGGCATCTTGATTTCAGACTTCCAGCCTCCAGAACCATAAGATAATAACTGTCTGGTGTTTTCAGCGACCCAGTTGGTGGCAATCTGTCAGGACAGCCTTCGGGAATGAATACAGTCAACTTGCATAGAACTGGACCCCAGAAAAAAATGAATTGGATGTGACTATAACTGAAAGGTAAGTTACTCGTGAAAAGATTAGCCCCAGTCTGCAAGTGGCGAACAGGTGCTTTGAGTACCATCAATCCCTGTCACTTGTCCCTGGTAGATATGACTAAAGGGTTGCAACTTCTCTCCCACACGGAGAGGGTCTTGGGGGACTTCTCAGAACAGTGCTTCAGCTGCCATTAATGTCAGAGACTTCTGTCCTCTTAGTCACTCTTCTTCAAGGTGTACCCCAACTCCCTGCAACTTCTTAATCTACATACTCTTTCTCTAAGTTTTCAGTGAGTACCAGGTAGATTGAACCACCAGAAAAACTGCAGGATGAGAGAAGTATGGTTCAGTCAAGGGTAGGAGATGGTTACCAAGAGAGGAGAAGGCCAGTACGACCAGGAAAAGTGTGGTTTCATACGTATTCTGCCCCAATTTGAGCCAGCAGATAAGATAGACAGCCTTTAAAGAAAATGCCAGCTGGGCTCGGTGGCTCAGCCTGTAATCCCGCGCCTTTGGGAGGCTGAGATGAGTGGATTGCCTGAGCCCGCGGGTTCGAGACCCGCCTGGACAGCGAGATCTCATCTCTACAATAAATCAAAAAATCAACTGGGCGTGGTAGCGCATGCCTGTAATTCTGGCTACTTGGAAGGCTGAGGCGGAAGGATCGCCGGAGCCCGGCAGGTCGAGGCTGCGGTGGCTGGGAGCGGCCACTGTACTCCAGTCTGGGTGACAGAGTGAGACTCCAACTCAAAAAAAAAAAAAGAAAAAGAAAATGCCATGGCCAGGCGCCGTGGCTCAAACCTGTAATCCCAGCACTTTGAGAGGCCGAGGCAAGAGGATTTCTTGAGCCCAGGGGTTCAAGATCAACCTGAGCAACTTAGTGAGACCTCGTCTCTACATTAAATAATAAATAAATAAATAAGCTGGGCATAGTGACCCGCGCCTGTAGTTCCAGCTACTTGGAAGGCTGAGGTAGAAGGATCGCCGGAGTCCAGCAAGTCAAGGCTGCGGTGGCCAGGAGCAGCCACTGCACTCCAGTCTGGGCGACAGAATGAGACTCCAACTCAAAAACAAAAAGAAAAGTCAATGCCATAAGTATCGAAGAATCTTTGTTCTTGCTTGGCCAATTATAAACAAAGCTGTTTTTCTTTTAAGGACAAAAAACTTAAAACACTCCAGTCTTCAACAAAGTTGCCTGCAGAAACAGAGAGTTGGTACAGTGTGACTTTTGAAGACTGTGTGTGAATTTGCTGCAGGACTGTCCCGGCAATGGCGTGAAAACCGGCATCCACTCCAGTTGTCCTTCCTGTGGAAAGTATAGATGGCCACATCGGCGCTTTCCCAGCTGGCGTCTGTCTGCCTTTCATGTCACCCCTGTTCTACTGACACCAATCCAAATGAACTTTAAACAAAGACATGTCTCATCCTGGAGCCCACTTAACCTGCTGCCGTCTGTCTTTTGACATATTTCTGTCTGTCCTTAGATCTTTGAAATAAACTGGCTCAGAATTTTCTCAGCCCTTATGTCTCTTCATCTGTCATCCTCATGCCCTTCACATTGACATCCTGTGTTCAACTTTTTAACCAAGTGTTTACTGCTGGTGGCATTTTCGCCCATATCTACTTCCTACCATTCTGTATTGCATTAATATGTAAATTAAACAAAACGAAACACTTCTTTATTCAGTTGAGAATTCACATTTCTAAGGCAGAAGACTGGCTGGTTTATTTTTTTAATAGATTTTTATAACACCAAGTTTTGCTGCTATGTTGGGAAACAGAAATGTCCCCCAGATGTTTGCCTTCCTTCTTTTCTTTTTTCCTTCCTTTTTCTCTCTGTTTCTTTCTTCAGTTCTTATTCATGTATTTAATGATAATAAAATATACATAAAATTTACCATGTTAACCATTTTTAAGGTATCATTCAGTGGCATTTAATACATTTACATTGTTGTGCAACCATCATCATTATCTATTTCCAGAATTTTTTCATCATTCCAAATAGGAACTTTGTGCCTATTCAACAATAACTCTACACTTCCCCCTCAGTCCCTAGCCCCTGGTCATGGCTATTCTACTTTTCATCTCTATAAATTTAAATCCTTCATGTCTTCTAAAACTATCATTTTATTATGTGGACAAAGCCATATTGATAAATTTAGAAAAACTGATCAATTACCCCTACCTCACACCATGTACAAAATTTAACTCAAAATAGATCACATCACATATCTAAACATAAAAGCTAAAATAAAAATATCTGGAAGAAAACATAGAAAAAGTTTTTATAATCTTAAGACAGGCATATATTTCTTAGGACACATAAAAAAAAAAGCTAAAGAAAAAAATGGCAATCTGGACTTTATGAAAATTTAACTTTGCACTTTGACATCATGCAACAGAATGGAGAACTCATTCATAATACATATGTCTGACAAAAAAACGTGTGTACAAAAAGCAGAAATAAGTATAACAACTCAATAGAAAAAGAAAACCCACTTTTTAAAAACAGGTAAATATTTGAAAACACACTTGACAAAAGAAGATGTATAAATGGCCAATGCTTAACAACAATAGTTATTAGATAAAATTTAAAATGGCTTTTTTTTTTTTTTGAATTGGAGTCTCACTCTGTCGCCCAGACTGGAGTGCAGTGGCCGCTCCCAGCCACCGCAGCCTCGACCTGCGGGGCTCCGGCGATCCTTCCGCCTCAGCCTTCCGAGTAGCCGGAATTACAGGCATGTGCTACCACGCCCAGCTGATTTTTTGATTTATCATAGAGATGAGGTCTCGCCTGCCCAGGCGGGTCTCGAACCCGCGGGCTCAGGCAATCCACTCACCTCAGCCTCCCAAAGGCGCGGGATTACAGGCTGAGCCACCGAGCCTGGCTCAAAAAATGGCTTTTAATTAACACATTCACCTCACATGGTTACCTGTGTGTGTGTGTGTGTGTGTGTGTGTGTGTGTGTGTGTGTGTGTGTCTGTGTGTCTGTGTGTCTGTGTGTCTGTGTGTGGTGGTGGTGAGAACATATAAGATTTACTCTCAGGAAATTTCAAGTATATAATACAATATTATTAATTCTAGACATCATGCCTTAAATCAGATCCTCAAAACTCACTTATTTTATAACTAAAAAATTGTTAAAATTTAAAAGGCTGGCAATACAAAGCTTTGACAAGGATGCAATATAACAGGAACTCTCATACAATGCCAGTAAGAATGTGAAATGGCATGGACATGGAAATTTGGGCAATTTCTTTAAAAACGAAGGCACACAGATTTCCAGTTCAGGATACAAGGAGCTTAGAAGTAGCCACTTCATCCTAACAACAAGTAAAAATCCGAACAAACTGAAAAATCAACAACTCTTCTCTGATCTATCAGAGAAGGAAGGTCACAAGGCAAATCAGTGCTCCAAAAATCAAAGAGACAAAGAGGTGAGTACAGAGAATTACAACTTACTAGGGCAGAAACCCACAGCCAGACACCTCCATGGGAACCAGTACTGAGGTAGGAAAACCTGAACTATAACTGATAAGTTGTTGGAGGCTCAGTGTGGACACGTCTGTGAGTTAAAAACTCTAGGGAGATTCAACCCATCCGTGAATTTTACCTCCCGGAGCTCTACCAGGTTTTCACAGTGAGAATCATAGAAAAATTCCTTTGTGGTTTCAACAGAGAAAGAACAGTAGCCATTTTGAAATACTTCAGAATATTCTCTTAACAAGCATCCTGTTAAGAGAAACTGTTTCATCAGAACCTAGACTATCGGTATTTTGCCAGAGACTAACCAAACTGGAGAGAGGTAAATATACAATTCCAGCCTCCTCCAGCCATCCTTTCCCACTGAGAGGCACTTGTGAAGTTCACAGCCCGCTCATTAAAAGACTGAAACTCAAACATAGTACTGTAGAATACCTCCTCTTCCCCCACAGCTTATCACCATATCACTAAATGTTTCTTTTTTTAAAATGAAATTGCTGTAATTTTGTTTAGCTAACAGTATTTTTTTTTTTTTTAGTTGGAGTCTCACTCCTTTGCCCATACTGGAATGCAGTGGCACTCATGCTCATGGCCACCCCAGCGTCGACCTTCTGGGCTGCAGTGATCCTTCCACCTCAGCCTTCTGAGTAGCCAGAACTACAGACATGTGCTACCACGCCCAACTATTTTTTATTTTATTGTAGAGACGAGGTCTCGCCAAGTTACCTGGGCTGGTCTCGAACCGTGGGCTCAGGCAATCCACTCGCCTTGGCCTCCCAAAGTGCTGGGGTTACAGGCTGAGACACCGAGCCTGGCCTAAATGTTTTTTTTACTGGTGTTCTTTCACCCAGTATTTCATGTCTGACTTTTAACAAAAAATTACAAGGCACACTAGAGGGCAAAACACCCAAATTGAAGAGATAGAGCAAGCGTCAAAACCAGACTCAGATATGCAGGGATGTAGGAATTATCAGATCACAAATTTAAAACAGCTGTAATTAATATGCTCAGGAAACTAATGGGAAAAAAAGGCAACGTGTACAAACATATGGATAATGTAACCAGAGAGATGGAAATGCTAAGAAAGAATTTGTTTTTATAATGCAAGATCAAAAAACCTGTAGGAGAAATAAATAATGCCAGTTGGGCACAATGGCTCGCGCTGTAATCTCAATGCTTTGAGAGGCTGAGGTGGGAGGATCATTTGAGGCCAGGAGTTTGAGACAAGTCTGGGCAACACAGTGAGACCCTGTCACTACAAAAAATAAAAATAAAAATTAGCTTGGCTTGGTAGTACATACCCCTAGCCCTGGCTACTCAGGGGGCTGAGGCTGGAGGATCACTTGAGAGTGCAGTTTCAGGTTGCAATGAGCTATTATCATGCCACTGTACTCCAGCCTGGACAGCAAAGTGACACCTTGTTACAAAACAAAGAATGCCTTTGATGAGCTTATTAGTAGACTGAACATGGTTAAGGAAAGACTATCTGAGCTTGAGAATATCTCAGTAGAAATGTCAAAACTGAAAGGAAAGAGAGAGAGAGAAAAATGACAACAACAAAAACAAAAACAACAGATGATTAAAGGCATGTGAATTAGCCACATAAGGTGCACATAACGTGCAACAGGACTATCATAAGGAGAAGAAAGAATGAAAGAAACTGAAGAAATGTTGGAAGCAATAATGACTGAGTCCCCTAAATTAATGTTAGACACCAAACCACAGATCCAGGAAGCTCAGAGAATACCAGGAAGAATAAATGCCCCCGAACAACTATGCCTACACATACCATGTTCAAACTGCAGAAAATCAAAGCTTTTTAAAAAATCTTGAAAGAGGACTGAAGGAGGGGAAAAATTCTACCAATAGAAGAGCAAAGATAAGAATTACATTTAACTTCACCTCAGATGCCATGCAAACAAGAAGAGCATGGAGTGAAATATTTAAAGTGTTGAGAGAAGAAAAAACACCAACCTAGAATTCCAGATTCTGTAAAATTATCTTTCAAAAGTGAAGGAGAAATAATGACTTTCTCAGACAAACAAACATTGAGGGAATTTGTTGCCAGTAGATCTGCTTTTGTGAGAAATGTTAAAAGAAATTATTCAGCGAGAAGGAAATTAACATAGGTCATAAAGAATGAAAGAGCATTACAGAAGGAATAAGTGAAGGCAAATAAAAACGTTTTTTGGCCGGGCTCCAGAGCCTGTAATCCCAGCACTTTGGGAGGCCTAGGCGAGTGGATTGCCTGAGCCCATGGGTTTGAGACCAGCCTGGGCAACTTGGCGAGACCTTGTCTCTACAATAAATAAAAAAATTAACTGGACATGGTAGCGCACACCTGTAGTTCTGGCTACTTGGAAAGCTGAGGAGGAAGGATCGCTGGAGCCCAGAAGGTCGATGCTGGGGTGGCCGTGAGCGTGCGTGCCACTGCACTCCAGCCTGGGCGAAGGAGTGAGACTCCAACTCAAAAACCAAAAAAACATTTGTTTTTCTTATTCCTAATTGACCTAACAGATTACGGTTGTTCAAAATAGTAATGCCAACAATGTATTCAATTTAATAAGCATAGGAATGCATGAGTGTGTGTATTTGTGCACATGCTTATGTGTAAGTTAAATTAATAGCAACAATGATACAAGTGTCAGAAGACAGGAATTAGAAATATTTTGCTATTATAAGGTACTTGCATGACTTATGAAACAGTATTGTGTTGTTGAAATTGAATTTGGATTAGTTGTAAATGTATACTGAAAACTCAAAGGTAACCACTAAAAAAAGTTTTAAGAAAAAAAGTATAATTAGTATGTTAAGGAAGAAAAGAAAATTGAGTGGTATATAATGTTCAATTAAAAGCACAATAGCAGATAAAAGAGAAGAAGAACAAGTCTGAGAACTGATACTACCTGATTGAAGACTTACTATAAAGCTACAGTAATCCCAAGTGTGTGGCACTGGTGAAAAGACAGACATATAAATCAATGGAAGAGAATAGGCCAGAAGTATGAAAATAGCTGATCTTTAACAAAGTAGCAAAGGCAGTACAGTGGGGAAATAAATGATGCTGGGACAACTGGACATTCACATGCAAAAAATTAGAATGTAGACACAGACCTTATCCTCTTCATAAAAATTAACTCAAAAGGGGTCATACACCTAAATGTAAAATGCAAAACTATAAAACTCTTAGAAGATAACATAGGAGAAAGTCTAGATAACCTTGAGCTAGGCAATGACTTTTTAGATATAATACCAAAGGCGTAGTTCATGAAAGAAGAAATTAATAAATTGGACAGCATTAAATTTAAAATTTTCTACTCTGCAAAAGACACTGCCAAGAGAATGAAATGGTAAGCCACACACTGAGAGAAAAATATATGCAGAAAACATATCTGATAAAGGACTGTTGTTCAAAATATGCAAAGAACTCTTAAAATTCAGCAATAAGCTAGGTGCGGTGGCTCGGGCCTGTAATCCCAGCACTTTGGGAGGGTGAGGTGAGAGGATTTCCTGAGTCCCAGGGGTTCGAGACCAGCCTGGACAGCATCTCTATAATAAATTTTAAAAATTAGGGCAAATCCCTCTGTTCCCCTCCCACTGTGGGAGCTTTTCTGTCCTCTCAATAAATCCTACTTTTGCAAAAAAAAAAAAAAAAAAAAATAGCCGGGCACGGTGGCACATGCCTGTAGTTCCAGCTACTTGGAAGACTGAGATAGAAGAATCGCCTGAGCCCAGCAAGTCAAGGCTGTGGTGGCTGTGAGTGTGCCAGTCTGGATGACAAAGTGAGAATCCAACTCAAAAAAAAAATTCAGCAATAAGAAAATAACCTTATTATTGAGACAAGATTTTGCTGTTTCCCAGACTGGAGTGCAGTAACTCGATCATAGCTCATTGTAGCCTTGAACTCCTGGGCTCAAGCTATCCTCCTGCTTCAGCCTTCCTAGCAGCTGGGGCTACAGGTGAGTACCACTACGTCTGGCTATTTTTTTTTTATTTTTTATTTTTTGTAGAGTCAGGGTCTCACCATGTTGCCCAGGCTGGTCTAAAACTCCTGGCTTCAAGCAATCCTCCCACCTCGGCCTCCCAAAGTGCTAGGATTACAGGTGTGAATTACCATGCCTGGCCAATCTGATTTTAAAACGGGCCAAAGATCTTAACAGGCACCTCACCAAAGAAGATATAATATATATGACAAATAAATATATTTTTAAAATGCTTCACATCCTTTGTTATCAGGGAAATGCAAAGTAAAACAATGGGACACCACTGCGTATGTAATCTAGAACATAGCCAAAATCTAGAACATTGACAACACCAAGTGCTGACAAGAATATGGAACAAACGAAACTCATTCATTGCTGCTGGGAATACAAAATGATACAGGCACTTCGGAAGATAGTTTGGCAATTTCTTACATGAACAGATATATTCTTATCCTCTGACCTAGTAGGCATGCCATTACTATTTACCCAAAGGTATAGAAAACTCACATCTACACAAAATTCTGCACATGGATATTTTATTGAAACTTTATTCATAATTTGCCTACACTTGGAAGTAACCAAGATATCTCTTAGTAGGGAAATGGATACGCTGGGGAATATTCAGACAATGGAATACTATTTAGTGCTGAATAGAAATTAGCTATCAAACCATGAAAAGACATGGGTGAAATTGACATGCATATTAGTGAAAGAAGTTAGAAAGGGCTACATACTGCACAACTCCAACCATATGGTATTTTAGAAAAGGCAACACTATGGAGAGAGCAAAAAGATGAATGGTTGCTAGAGGCTGGGGGATAGGGGGATGAATAGGGAAACTACAGAGGAGTTTTAGGGCAGTGAAACTATTCTATAGGATATTATAATGGTGAGTACATGTCATTACACATTTGCCCAAACCCATAGTATGTGCAACACCAAGAGTGAACCCTAATGTTAACTATGGACTTTGGGTCATAATGACATGTCAGTGTGGGTTCATCAACTGTGACAAATGCCCTGCTCTGGTGTGGGATGTTGAAATGGGGAGGCTGTACACGTGTGGGGTAGAGGGAATATGGGAACCCTCTGTAGTTTTTGCTTAATTTGGCTGTGAATCTAAATCTGCATAAATGTTAAAGTCCATCTAAGAGGAAAATAAAATAAATATTATTTATTTAAAATAAATATTTATTTAAAATAAATATTCAAAAAATTAAGCATACTCCACCATATGACCTAATCATTTCATTCCTAATTATTTTTACACATGAGAAATGAAAACATATACCCACACAATGATTTATACACAATGTTCAAAGAAGCTTTATTCCCATGAACCAAAAACTGGAAACAACTCAAATTTCCATCAATGAACGATTAGATAAGCAAAAATGAGGCTGTGCATGAAATGGAATATTGCCAGCAATCAAGAGGATCAAACTACTGACACCCTAAAAATTGTAATGTTAAGGGCAAGGAGCCAGAAGCAAAAGAGCACATAGTACATGATGCTATTTATATAAAATTCTAGAAAATGTAAATTAATATGTAATGACAAAGAGCAGCTCAGCAGTGCTGGGCCCAGAGGCAGAGGGTGTAAAGTACCGCAAGGGGGTATGAGGAAGCTTGTGGGGGTTATGGAAATGTTCTGTGTCTTGATTGTGGAGGTGACTTCCCAAGTGTGTATGCTTGGGAAAAGTCATCAGACTGCATACTTTAAGGCAAGCAGTTTATTGTTTGTAATCATACTTCAATAAAGTGGAAAAATCTAATAAATTAAATTAATGTCAACATCACTTGAATCAAGTTCGCTGGAAAATTGAGCATTAGACGAAAGAAATGTACATTGTTGCATTGGTGAACGATATACATCAAAAGCTTTAAAAATGGGTGTGAGTTTTGGCCCAACATTTCCAGACCTGGGGTGAATTGTGTGTGTGTGTGTGTGTGTGTGTGTGTGTGTGTGTGTGTGTGTCAGGATCTCACGCTGTCGCCCAGTCTGGAGTGCAGTGGCATGATCACAGCTCACCACAGCCTCCACCTCCCAGGCTCAGCTGATTCTTCTGCCTCAACTTCCCAAGTACCTGGGACTACAGGCACCATACCCAGCTAAAATTTTGGTTGTTTTTTTTTTTTTGTAGATATGAGGTTTTGCTATGTTGCCTAGGCTGGTTTTGAACTCTTGAGCTCAAGCAATCCTATCTCCTCAAAATCTCAAAGTGCTGGAATTACAGATGTGAGCCATCGCACCTGGCCTAAGCTTAGGAATTTATTCTAAGGTAACCATTAGAGTCCTAATTAGTTCAGGTTGCTAAGACAAAAAATAGACTGGTAGCTTATAAACAACAGACATTTATTTCTCACAGTTCTAGATCCTGGCATGTTCAAGATGAAGGTACCAGTGGATTCAATGTCTGGTGAGGGTCCACTTCCTGACTTTTTACTGTAATCTCATATGGCAGAAGGGCACTCATTGGATAAGGGAGCTCATTGTGCCCTCATGACCTAATCACCTCTCAAAGGTCCTATCTCCTAATATCTTGGGAGTTAGTATTTCAGCATATAAACGTTAGAGACAAAAACAGACCATAGCAACAAGGATTTTCATACTAACATTATTTATAAAAGACAATTTAAAAGACCTAAATAATCAATAATGGGGAATTAGTTGAGTATACTCTGGTATACTTAAGAGAGTCTACGATCCAACCATTGTTGAATCCATAGTCATGTTGTTTAAGTGTATTATTGACAGAATTTTATAATATGCCATTATATGAAAAAAATAGGCTAGCAAACCATATACGGTATGATTCCATATTTTAAAAAATTATTCTCTGAGCTCAGTGGCTCAGCCTGTAATCCCAGCACTTTGGGAGGCCATGGTGAGTGGATTGCCTGAGCCTGCGTGTTCAAGACCAGCTTGGGCAACTTGGCGAGACCTCATCTCTATAATAAAACAAAAATTAGCTGGGCGTGGTAGTGTGGCACCTATAGTTCCGGCAACTTGGAAGGCTGAGGTGTAAGGATCATCGGAACCCAGCAGGTTGACGCTGGGGTGGCTGTGAGTGTGCCACTGCACTCCAGCCTGGGTGACAGAGTGAGACTTCAACTTAAAAAAAAAAGTCTTATGTCTCTAAATATATAGACATGATGACACATGCTAAACTATTAATGTTTATTATTTTTTGGTGGTGGACTTATGGGTGATTTTAAATCGTTTTCCTTCTCCTTGCTTTCTGATTTTTCTACAATTAGCCTGAGAGGTGTGTATTAATAGTGATAATCAGCCACTTTAAGAGGAAGGCACTCTTGCATAATTGTTCTTTGACCACTCTGCTTGGAGAGGGTGAATGGGGGTGCTCAGAGCACTGCTTTGAGCCTTTCCTCCCTCATTCCCACACTCTGGAGTGTGGGTGAAATCAATGTAGATGCCGTGTTGGGGACAAATCGTGAGGAAGGCGCTTGCCCTCTTCTGGACCCAGCGTACCACAGTCCCTCCCTTCAGTGGGTTTCTGCATCCTTCAGCTAAGAGGAAGTAGGAGGAAGGCCTGGGTATGCCCAGACCACGGGACGCCTATAGATGCTCCAGATTGACGGTACCTTCCCTTAACCTGCATAAACTCAAACCAGCAGAGGAAATTTCCTTCCAAGCCTAGGGGTCAATGACTCCTCCAGGTGACTTTAAAGCCAGTGCCAGGTTGACAGAGAGGCCTGCAAGAACCTGATGATGCCAACAGCACCCAGAGAGGAGAAAGTCCAAAACGCAGCCTCAGGCAGAAAGATCATCACTCAGCAGTCACACTCAAGCTCCTCAGCTGGAGTCCCCATGTAGCATTTGTTTATGGGTCCCTCACAAAATTAGGACTTGGGTTTTCATTATAATCGCTACCAACTTTTTGTCCTCTCTGCTCCTACACAAGATCTGCAGCTGACCCTGTCCTCTGTCCATAGATGACACCCCCCACCTTCGGGCAACCAGACTCCTTTATGACCTGTCTAACCCCAAGTGATTCTTCAGGAAATGCTGTCAGCCACACCTAGAAAGTTCCAGGTGAGACAGAGAACAGATTCGTGTGACACATGTGTGTGCCTCTGCTAGCTGTGTGACTGGCAGGTGACCACCCATCTGACTCTTACTTCCTCACTAGTAAAATATGAATAATACCTTCCTTACAGATTTGCTGTCTAGATTACATGAAATAAAGGAATTTATAGAGTGCTAGATAGTGTGAAAGTTGGCTATTATTAACCATGCCTAGGGAATTCAGACTGCATATGGCTTTTCTTTATAGAATCTTCTTATACTTTGCTAAGGTTAAAAAAAGTGATCTAATAACTCAAAACAGAAAAAAAAGTTTGAAATTATTTCTAAGTTTGGAAAACCAATTTTAAGTCCTGTCTAACCTCTCTTTTCACATATACACCTTAGCTCTACAGATGAGCTGTGACTAATAATTTTTTTAAAACATGCTATTTTTCCTTAGAAACATGATGATGGGACTGGGCAATGGGTAAGGGAGGGGCGGATTAGCAGAACAGCTGTTGGAAGGCACAGACTGGAATATTCTATAGGTGTTTTAATTCCAAGGAGTACAGTACGTGTAGAATGAGAAAGGCAGAGAGATGGGTTAAGGCATATGGAATATCAGCATTCCAATACTGAGTAGAAAAAGAGACACTTACAAAGGAGAATGAGAAAGAGTCACATAGGTGGGTATGGAATAGCCTGCCTGTTGCCCCAACATCTGTTCTCCCTTTCTTTCACAGTGGTAGAAGTTTTGGTCACTTAGCTAAAGATTATATTTACCAACCTCTGTTAGGTACCATGGGACTATGTTCTGGCTAATAGGATCTGAATACAATGTGTGCAACTACAAGCTATTCTCTCAAAGGGGAAGGATATGTCCTCCTTAGCTATTTTCCCCTTTTCTGGTGGGGGAATGCAGCTGTGGGAAAAGCTGTCTTGGACCATAGAGATAGATAGGATGCCTAGGCATGTTGGAGCAATAAGATAGAAAGAATCTGGGCCTGTGACAACCTTGCAGAGCAGAGACAACATACCACCTCCAACACTGATGTGAGAGTGGGATACAATCCTCTGCTTTTAAAGTCACTATCTCTTTGGGTCTCTGAAATGTGACTGAACCGGTATCTATCCTGCCTAATGCATATAGGAAAAAGACAATTGAAAGAAGGCAGTAGTTAACAGACAGAAATGTGGCTAACAGGTTGAATAAGTACAGAAACATTTCCTTTTGATGAGGCAACAAGGAATTTTCTGGCGACCCCAGTGAGGGCACTTTCAAAGGTGATAGGATCAGAAGCCCAATTTTAAGAGTAGACCTGAGGTGAGGAAGGATGGACAGCAAGCTTAAGCACGTTATCAAGAAGTTTAGCAGTAAGGAGGCAATAAGTGGAGAGTGACGTGGAGTTAAAAATAATCTTATCTCATCTCTCTTACTATTTCATGGAACTCTCAAAAATGGGATTCCGTTCTAGCAATAATTGCTTATGCTCTTAGTCTATTTCACCTACTGATAATTGTATAACAAACCATTCCAAAATTTTAGCGGCTTAAGCTACAAAAATTTATAATTTCCCAGTACTCTGTGGATTGGCGGGGCAGTCCTTCTCTTCATGTGGTGTGGGCTAGAGCCCTGGGATGTCTGGAAGGCCCACATGGCTGGCAGTTGGTGCCAGCCACTGCCTGGGAGCTCAGACAGGACTGTCAGCCAGAGACCTTGCTTTTCCTCCAGGATGTCCTCTATGTGGTTGCTTGAGCTTCCTCCTGTCATGGCAACTAGGTTCCAAGAAGAAACATTTCAAAGTTTCTGCTAGTATTTTCTAAGGCTTAAGTCTGAAACTAGCATAGCATCCGTTTCACAACATTCTATTGTTTAAAACACATCACAGGGCAGCCCAGATTCAAGGGGAGAGGCTGCACAAGTGCATGCATATAAGGAGGTGTTATAGACCACCAAAATAGGCACTTAATAAGCAAAAGTGACCTAGAGAGGAGGGGAAGCTGCAAAGAGGGCGAGGGAAATTTTGAGGGGTGAGAGATATGATTTTGTCTTGATTGCAGGGATGGTTTCACGGGTCCACACACAAGTCAAACTTAACTGAAATCTGTACAATTTGTTGTATACTAACTGTACGTCAATACATCTATTTCAAAAGAGATAATAGCTGAGGCGGAAGGATGGCCGGAGCCCAGCAGGTCGAGGCTGCGATGGCCGGGAGCGGCCACTGCACTCCAGTCTGGGCGACAGATTGAGACTCAAAAAAAAAAAAAAGAGAGAGAGATAATAATCTACTTATGGAATAAATATTTCAGTAAATTATGGTATACCCATCAGGTGAAATATTTTATGTCAATTATCAGTGACAAGCAGGATATGAAATAGCATGAGAAATGTTTCTGACATAAGAACAAATGAAAAAAGCAGGTATGAAATTCTGAGTATGCTGAAAATTTTGCAAAAATGTGAATGTGTAGGCAAGGCTACAAAACCACATTCAAAATGCAAATACTTGTGTTAGGCAGGTGGAATGCTGTGGATTTTCCCCTTCATTAGCCTCAGTCTTCTGCTATGTCACCATCTTTTCTTTCTAATTAATCTTTGGATCCTTCCATCTTTGCATTCATTCTGTCACTGCAGGCCCCTTCTGCTCAGGGTCAGGCCCCTTCTGCTCAGTCTTTGGCGGTGTAAATTCTGCGTCTGCCTAAAGCACTTTGCTACACGTGTGGTTCACTCCCGATGCAGGGCCACTTGCACAAAGCTTGAGATGAATACGGGGCTCTTGGGGGGTTGACACAGCACTGCTGTGTTCGTCAGTTCTAATAACAGGCTTGTTCTTCTCCCACCTGGGGCTGTCACTCTGCCTTCCAAACCCAGACAGGTTCTGTTTCACAGTGACTTCCTTATTAGTCATTCGCTTTCCACTTCCCTTTTCTGCCACCTTCTTCTAAAACACTCTGGTTTAGCAAGCTCTGTGTGTCTGAATCACCAGGCTTCAGCTCCCTCACCAGCTGCCCTGGCTGCTCCCCTGCCACTCGGCAGAACTGTGCAAGCATCCAAGAATGGGGAAACGGCCACAGCCGGTGTCAGCTGCAAAGTTTCCCTCCTGCTCCTCCATCTCGCTCCCCCTTTCCTGACATATTATCTTTTCACAAGGAAGGTACATGGGAAAATATGCTATTATTCTTTCCTAGGTGTCACACAATCACAGAAGCAATCTTCCAGGGAGATGAGCTCAGCAGGACCAATACCCAGAAGTGGAGAGAAAAGGGCGTTAGTCCTCTTAATCACACCCCTTTGGCTCCAAGTATCCACTTTACCTGCCATGATGGTGCATGCCATCTGCTTAGGATCAGCCCTGCCCCTCAGAGTCATGAGTGTCGAAAGACAGGTGACGGCAGGCTGACATTTACAGTCTCATGGGCCAAGCTGCTGCCTGTGTGCCCAGAAGGATGTGAGGCCGGCAGGTCCATGATGGAGGATTGCAAGCGAGAGCCAGAGAGGTGCCTACCTAGCCTCTGTCACCTGGCTGCACATGGGTGACAGAGGGGTGGGGTGCGGAGGTTGTGTGAGAAGGGTGCAGGGGCCAGTCCTGAGCCACACGTTTGAGGGCGGGGGGGGACTTTTTAACTATGAGCAGGCAGCCTGATGTCTGTTAAACTGCCCCTCAAGGTGGCCACGCTAAGACTCAACTCGATAAGACAGAATGGCAATGTGCTGTCAGATTGATCTGCTCTTAAAATGAGACTTGTTTTTTCTTTGGGGAGAAGGCCTGTCAGTTTCCAGTGGGTGCAGCACTAGTGAAAACTTAGGTCCTCACCAGCGGATAGGGCAGGCTGACCTCCAACGGATGATGGCATTCCTCCTCTCACCCACCAGTCCTTGTCCTGTCCCTCAAGGCAGCTTTCAAAGTCATTTTTTCTCCAACTTCTCCGCTTACACCTCCCGCTGTCTCTCTCACTGTCTTTTTGGTTGTCTGCTTTAATTTAGTACAAAACTTTTTGCAGAAATATATTTCACAAGTTATACTTGCCATTGAACAGTTCTAGTGCCAGGGTTCAGTCTGGGTGAGAGACGCCAATGTTAACTTGCTAGGACCTGTGATGTCACAGCCTGGGATTCTTTGCTCCATTTTTTCTCCTCTGCTTTTCCCAGCTCCTTTTCAGGCGAGAAAAAAAATGTAAGCACACGTGCATATGCACACCCACTCACCCCACGCCACTCCACCCACACGAATTCTGGAAAGAAACAGAGTACCCAAAAGTCTTCCTTTCCAGCACTCACAATTTGCCTAATTAAAAAATTTGCATATTTCTGACCAATTCATTATTATGTTAAATACACAGTATTTTGAAATAGTGAGGAAAATGACCAGGCTGAGCACTCAATGATTTAAAATTATATTTATGCTTTATCCAGAAAGTTTTCTTTGCCAGAAGAAACTGGGTGACTTTAGGAAGTTACATTTATACACTGAGATTAGTTGGGTTTTTTTTGAGTTGGAGTCTTACTCTTGTCACCCAGACTGGAGTGCAGTGGTGGCTCCCGGCCACCGCAGCCTCGACCTGCTGGGCTCCGGCGATCTTTCCACCTCAGCCTTCCAGAGATTAGTTTTTAAGGCTAGGAAATGATAACTATAATGTTAAAAAGCGATGATGCTTGAAATCCCTCAGATGCCCTAGGTACTGGTAATAAAGATATTCTACTTTATTTTAGTTTTTACAGATTGAGAAACTGAAGGATAGATAGGACTACATCTCTCAAATCCCAGGCCCTTGCTGGGTCCCCACAAGGTGGTAAGATCTGTTATACTGAAACACATTTATAGCTCTGGGACACAGAAAGAACTCAGTAAGTGTCTGTGATATTTGACTCTTTCCTGAACAGGACCAACAATATTAATATGTTGAATATAAGGGCTTTTATGAGGACAATTACTTATTTAATAAATATATAGATTCTGTATATTCCTCGTATTTCAGTTACCTAACGGGAATTACTTGAGCTAGCGAACTGCAGCCAGGAATGGACAGCAGTAGTCAAATTAAGAACACCTTATCTTTCCAAAGAGATACTATTTTCACATGTGTCATTAATATCTGGGAATGTGTGAGACAATTAGGCTATTTGTACCATTTTACAGAGTTTTAGCTGCTTACACCAGCTGTAATGCCCAACCTGATTTATACCAGGGCCTCCACGGATGTTGGTTCAGGTTTATCCTGATACTTGGCAGGACTGAATCAGGCCAGTGTTGTGTGTTGGGTTGGCCCGTGATTCTCCACCTGGGCTACATGTTCTAATCCCCTGTGGAGCGTCTCAAATAATCCCTATTGCCCAGGCCCCTTCCTAAACCAATCAGAATCTCAGGAGTGGGGTCTACGTATTATATTTTTAAAGCTCTCTAGAGAGAGCTCAAAAGAGGCACAAAGAAGGAATGGTGAGAGGAGAGAGCTCCTTCTTACTTTTTACAAGCTCTGAGTTTGTTTTCAGTCGACCATGCTAACACCATACTTTAAAGTGTGTCACACATCACCTGGGCATCTTGTTGAAATACAGATTCTGACTCAATAGGTCTGGCCTGGTGGTGTAGACACAGCCGGTTAGCAGGCCACACTGGGAGCAACAATCCTGAGCTGCACCATCCAATATGGTGACCACAAGCCATGTGGTCATGTGAAACATGGCTAGTCCAAGATAAGAGGTGATGTAAATACAAAATAAACACCAGATTTGGACGCTTTAGCATAAAAAGAAGTAAAATATCTTAATAATAATTTTTATGCCAGGCACAGTGGCTCATATCTATAATTCCAGCACTTTGAGTGGCTGAGGTGAGAGGATTGCTTGAGCCCAGGAGTTCAAGATCAGCCTGGGCAACATAGCAGACCTTGTCTCTATAATAAATAAGAAAATGTATAAGCTGGGCATGGTGGCACGCACCAGTAGTCTCAGCTACTCGGTAGGCTGAGGTAGAAGGGTTGCCTGAGCCCAGGAGGCTGAGGCGGCAGAGAGCTTGAATTGTGCACTGCACTTCCAGCCTGGGTGACAGAGTGAGAAGCTGATTTGAAAAAATAATAATAATTTTTATATCGATTACATGTCAAAATGATAACTTAGATATATTGGGTTAAAAAAATATACTACAAAATTCATCTCACCTGTCCCTTCTTTCCTTTTTTAAATGTAGCTGCTAGAAAATTTAAAATTACTTCTTGACTTGCATCGAATTTCTATGGACAACGCTAGTTTTCAAAACTGCTTATGGCTCTGTGGCCATTGCATAGTGGCGAGGGTGTTTAAATGGGACTGGATGTGAATGTAGTTGCTGGGGGAGTAGTTCTCTGCCTAGTTATGTTGTACTCTATAAGTATAAAATATACTCCATAAGTATAAAACAAGAACAATTATGGCTGTCATTTATGAGTGCTTACTATGAACTACCACTGTCCTAAGGGCTTTACATTAATTATCTCATTTAGTGCTCACAACTGCCCATGAGGCAAGGATTATTATTATGCCCATTTTACAGACGGGGAATTTGAAACAGAGATAACTTAAGCAACATGCCTACAGCTAGCAAATGAAAGGGTTTAGAGTTGAGCCTTAGAAGACTGTGCTCTGGCCTCCCTCTGCCTCTGCCCTATCTTAATCTGTCTGTGCTGCTATCACAAAATACCACAGACTGTGTATTTATATATTTATAAAGAATTTATAAGTGTATAAACAATAGACATTTATTTCTTGAGGTTCTGAAGGCTGGAAGTCCAAGATCAGGGTGCTGGCAGGAGTATCGTCTGGTAGAGGCTGCTTTCTGCTTCCAAGATGGCATCTTGTTGCTGCGTCCTCTAGAGAGGAGGAATGCTGTGTCCACACATGGTGGAAGGGATAGAATGCTAGAGGCACACCTTTCAACCTCAAGCCCTTTTATAAAGGCTCTAATGCCATTCACAAGGGTAGAGCCCGCATAACTTAATCACCTCCCAAAGGCCACACTTCTTAATACCGTTACACTGGGGATTAAGTTTCAGCATACATTTTTTGAGGGAACACCATCATTCAAACCACAGTGCCCCTCTTCTCAGAGTAAAGAGACCATGGGGGACAAGAGAATATACTTACCTAGAGCCCATGCCCCAACCCCTATTCTAACGTAGTCCACTTACCCAGAATTCCAGAATTCCCTGACCACATGGTCAGAAATTGACTTCCTAGGCCTATGTGGGTCTCTTCCTGGATCTGTCCACCCAAGGGTAGACTGCACCTCCAGAATGCACCCCGATTAGTCTGAGTGGTGGCTGAGAGCAGCCTTTTTGGGGGTCATGGATAGATGTTAGGTCTCAAAATCCTTTTCAGTGCAAGATAGAGCCAGGGTGGGAAGAGAGGTGGGGCAGGCAGAACACTGGGGGCTTCCAGCTGTTCTCTTGCCCTAATGTTAGGAGCAGGGCTAGCACCAGGGTCTTATGCCAAGGCCCACATGCCTAGGGCAGACAAAGCTGAAGATGGACTGTGTCCAAGACTTTGCAGGTCACTCTGGGCTTGGAGACTCCCCCTCATTCATACCACAGCCACAGTAGAAGCATTGCTAACTGCAGGGGCAAAGATCAGTGGGATTCTGATCTGCAGTAGCCCCATCTCTGCCTTAGGTGGAAGTCAACACAAGAGTGGCAATTTCCCATCTCTGCCTCCCGAGTAACCATGTTATACTCAAACTCAGAGTCATCTGCCTTGTGGAAGGTGGTCTCTTTGCACTTGGAAAGCAAACAAAAAATGAAACCCTCACTAGAAATAAATCAAGTGCTGGAATGTATTTCAACCCATTAGCACCACTGGGAAATTCCCCAGCTTTGATAAAGAGTCCACTGTGTGGGTACAGAAAGACGCAAAAAGAAAAAACAATGTGATTGAAACTCTCTTTCTGTAAAATACAAATGGTGGTCATATAGGCCCCCGAACGTTGCTTGCTGAACACCTTCAGAGCATTTTCAAGTCTTACAAAAGAAGATTCTGGAAAACAGAATATTACCAGACCCCACCACTGGCTGGGCCAGTGACAGGAGCAGGTCACAGAGAGCTGGAATCCCAGGACTCTATAACCATTGTTGTGAAACATTGCTTTTCTTTTATCTGCTTTCTCTGAGCTTTCTTTCCTGAGCAACAGATGGGAACACTTTGATCAACTCCAGGAGGTACCACAGTAGTTAGCAACATTTAAATATCCTGTTTAATCGCAAAGCCTGTCCTCAGCCTCATTCTGCGTCCTGGGTTCTTGCAGCATTATCATTTAAACTGCGTATAAAATACATTCTTGACATTCCTCTTAACTGGATGTGAAGCAAATTTTTGTCTTTCATCCCCTGGAGAGGGAAAAAAGAAAACACAGCAACAGCAGAGTCTCAAGGCCTGGAAGGTCAGGGCAGGGTGAAGGAGATAATCCTCATCTCCTCTGAGATCAGAAGCAGAGGCAATTAGTTACTTGGCAGTATAAGAGGCTGTGGGTAGACACAGAAAGAACTTCCAGATAATGAGGAGTTTTGAACTCCAGAATGAATTGCCTGGGTAGGATAGAATCCTCTTCCCTTGAGGTCTTTAGAGGCAGAAGCGAGATCCAGGGAAGATTTAAGTGCCGATTGGCTTGCATGGAGAGGGAAGAATTAGCTTTGTGTCTTGCCCAAGAGGACAATGGGAGCAGCTAGCTGAATAAAATCAGTCACTCCCTTCCTGTCTATATCTTCTCAAGCAACAAAAATAAACCACGGCAGCAGTCATGACTAACTACTTTGCATTGTATATTTCCAAAATACTTTCATGTTACTTCAATTGGCTCTCTTACAGTGGCAACTCCATGAATAGACAAGAAGCTCGCCCATTAGTATCACAATTGGTGAAGAAGACCCCAGCAAAGGAAGCTGCCCACACAGCTGGTTAGCATCAGATCTGGGGCTGCACAGGTTTCCTGATCAATTGCTTTTTTCAACTGATGTTAAATGCGGTGAAATATGAGGGATGGTAGAGATTTCACTACAGTCTAAGTTGCATTTTTGAAAATTTTCTGTGTTAAAATATTAAAATAATGCGAACTTCCCACCCAATCTCCTTGTTAACATTTAGCTGGAAGGCGGATGGCTTGATTTCTAACTAGCCTTATTAGAATCGAGACAAACTACATTGAAGACAGAGAGGGGACAGAGAGAGAGCACAAGAGAGTGAGAGCGCTCTCCTCTGCCTAATTGCATGATCTACTTAACTGTGAGACAGTATCCCATGGGCTTGACTCCAAACCAGAAAACCCCGGAGACCATATTGTTGGGAAGTGCCTAACTTCGCTGGAGGCAGATGGACCAGATGCTCTGATGACAGCTTCATCACCCCAACTCCAGCCCAGCCTGGTGCCTTTCCTTAAGAAATATAGAGTGAGCTGGGCTCGGTGCCTCAGCCTGTAATCCTGCGCCTGAGGCTGAGGTGAGTAGATTGCCTGAGCCCGCGGGTTCGAGACCCATCTGGGCAGCGAGACCTCATCTCTACAATAAATCAAAAACTCAACCGGGCGTGGTAGTGCATGCCTGTAATTCCGGCTACTCGGAAGGTTGAGGCGGAAGGATCGCCGGAGCCCAGCAGGTCGAGGCTGCGGTGGCCAGGAGTGGCCACTGCACTCCAGTCTAGGAGACAGAGTGAGACTCCGACTCAAAAAAAAAAAAAAAAAAAGAAAAGAAAAGAAATATAGAGTGAAACTGCATTTTTTTTTCTGTTGGGCAGCCCCCAGAACCAGATAGGTTCAGAGAGACTCTGAAAACTGCATTAAAAAACACAAAACCTCTTTATCTCTCCTACAGATAACAAGTCAAGGAAAAGAGTAGCCAGTTGTATTCAGAGAGTTGCGGAGACTGGACTGGAGGTGGGTCTAATATGGAAGTCATCTGCTATATTCCCCTTCTGATAAATTGTAAAATGCCCTCCCGGTTCCCTCCACCCCTGACCACAGTCCTTGCTCATTCTCATTTTTAGGGTACAAGCCTGTTACTAAAAAAAGCCAGGTATCAATCAGCAACATCTGTGAAAATCAGGAAAATAAATATTTACTGTCCTTAGTATTTATAAACATGATAAAACAAAAGGTGTATTTATTACTTCTGTAAGAAAGAATCAGTCTGGGCCTTGCAAAAAAGGGATTCTATTCTTCTGCTTTAAGTTTTTGGTCACATATGTAATGTACACACACCTATGTACACATATTTCCTAGATGCACGCCCTCCCTATATAAATAATCACATGTGTGTGTGCCTCTGTGTGAATATAACATATGGATTAAACACACATACACAAGACTTTTAATGTATGATGACTCGGCAGAACTGAGTTTCAGTGATTTTTGTTTTGTTTTCAACTGAATTACTGGCACTTTTAATTTCACCCCTTTGTGACAGAAGGTGTGCGGTTCCTGGCTATGACATCAAACTGTTCTTTTTCTTTCTTTCCTTTTCCAATCTGAGAAAGGAATGATGAGTTTTAGCAGAGTTAATTGCATGGTAGGGGTCTTTAAAAAGTGACTTGCCTCCCTCAGCCAACAGGGAAGGAAGGAGGAAAATAGAAATCAGAGGACAGACTTACCCTCTCCCACGCCCTGCCTGCACTAAGTACCTCCCTCTTGAAGGAAGTTGGTACAACCCTCCTGCAGGCAGATTGGTCATATGCATCTACTCTGACCCAATTTATCTTCTAGAAATGAATCCTAAGGAGGCAATTGGACAAGTGTGCACAGTGTGTTGGAATGCACACTAGTGAAAACTTTAGCAATTGGAGACCACGTAATGTTTATTTACTACCTTAAATAATATTTAATTTAATATCTTAAATAAATCATCATGTATTCCCACAATAGAGTAATGAATAGCCATTCAAATGGTGATGTATGGGGGGGACACAAAAAAACCATAATTTATTTATTTAAAAATGTGTATTTATTCTTACGTGTTTGAACTTCAGTCACCTTCAAAGTACTCTCCATTTGATGCAATACACTATCAAGTCACTTTTTTCCACTGCTCAAAACAGTTTGGGAACTTGTCAATTTTGGTGCTTTTTTTTTAGCATTTCTGCCATTTATTTTTTTTTTTTTTTTTTTTTTTACCTCTTCCACATCGGCAAAACATTTCCCTTTGAGGACTTTTTTTTATTTGGGAGAGACAAAAAAAAAGTCACCCTGGGTGATATCGGGTGAATAGGGAGGATGGGGCATGGGAGTCATCCCATTTTTTTGGTCTAAAACTGCTGCACACACAGCGCAGTGTGGGCAGGTTGTTCATGTAAATCACCCATCATGAAATGGGCAAACGAAAAAAGCTCCAAAAAAAAAAAAAAGATTCACTAAAGCTGAATGCGGCCTCTCACAACACTAGCTGGTACACTGATGCCAATGGAATGATTCCTAGAACACTTACCTAGTGGGGGAAGCCTATATTACAAAAAGCCTGTCCTCCAAAAAATAACTCTTTTTTCTTTTGGACCCCCTCATAGATCCATATTTCCTCCCTGTAAAGGACATAAATAGAAAATCCGTAAAGCTACCTTCATTTTGGAAAATAATAGCCAGATGACAAAGAATGAGGGAAAGGAGGAAAAGGGTAAGAGGTGAAGGCAGGGAAGGAGAACTGTGAGAACCAAGAACTGTGGCCAGCTGGAACCCGAAAATTCCACATTCAGCGTGAAAGTAACATGTACCTTCGTCAGCTTGAAGAGCATTCTGCAGGAGCTGGGCAAGTCTACTCTCGGAGCAGGCCTTGTGCTAGGGTGCTGTTCCCAGGCCTGGCCTGGCTTTCTGTGCCTTTTGCCAGACTCCTGCCTCCCTGGGAGCTCTTTCTTTTGGGAAGGGAAGCAGTCTGAAGAATGATTGATGCGAGTGTGTAAGTGATTTATCAAGTTATGGGATTTCTGTCAAAGTCTTCATGTTGAAAAAGAACCATTCAGGGGAAACTCTTGGCCTGTTGGAGGGAGACTAAATTTGTCTAATGATTGAAAGTTAATTTATATTTGTACCAAAACTCTCAGAATGTCACCAAAAAATTTTTTTTTTTTTTTTTGAGTTGGAGTCTCACTCTGTCGCCCAGACTGGAGTGCAGTGGCCGCTCCCAGCCACCGCAGCCTCGACCTGCTGGGCTCCGGCGATCCTTCCGCCTCAGGCTTCCAAGTAGCTGGAATTACAGGCATGCGCTACCACACCCAGCTGATTTTTTTTTATTTATTGTAGAGATGAGGTCTTGCTGCCCAGGCGGGTCTTGAACCCACGGGCTCAGGCAATCCACTCACCTCAGCCGCCCAAAGGCGCGGGATTACAGGCTGAGCCACCGAGCCCAGCTCACACAAATTTTAACCTAGCAATTTCACTTTGAAAATTTATTCCAAGCGAGGAGTCATAAAAATACAAAATGTTTATCTAGATGAACATTAATTATAACTGTTCACAATAGTGAAAATTAAGAGGCTGGGCAACGGTGGCTCAAGCCTGTAAGTAATACCAGCACTTTGGGAGGCCGAGGTGAGAGGATAGCCTGAGTTCAGGGGTTCGAGACCAGCCCAAGCAACTTGGTGAGACCTTGTCTCTACAGTAAATCAAAAAATAAGCCGGGCATGGTAGCGTACACTTGTAGTTCCAGCTACTTGGAAGGCTGAGGCAGAAGGATCTCCTGAGCCCAGCAGATTGAGGCTGCAGTGGCTGTGAGTGTGCCGCTGCACTCTAGCCTGGGCAACAGAGTGAGACTCCGACTCAAAAAGAAAAGAAAAGAAAATTAAGACCTACCTACGTACCTGGCAAAAAGGGATTGGATAAATTATATTAGCTCTATTCGATGGAATACATGTTCTCCTCTAAACATATTGTCATGGGAATATACATATTTTATGGTAAAATGTTCACAATATGATATTAAGTGAAAAAGTAGGTCCCAAAATAAAATAACCCCAATGTTTAAAATAAAAACCAGGTGCAATAGCTCATGCTTGTAATCCCAGCACTTTGGGAGGCAGGAGGATTGCTTGAACCCAGAAGTTTGAGACCAATCTGGGCAACATTGCAAGACCTCGTTTTCACATGAAATACAAAAATTAGCTAGGTGTGGTGACATGTGCCGGTAGTCCCAGCTCCTAAGGGAGTCTGAGGCAAGAGGATCGCTTGAGTTCAGGAGTTTGAGGCTGCACCACTGAACTCCAGCCTGAGTGACAGAGTAAGATCCTATCTCTACCCCCCCAAAAAAATTATAAAAATATCATAATGTTAAGAATATTTGTTCCTGAATCATATGTAATTATTTCCTTCTCTTTATTTAACATATGTCACTTTTGAAATAAGAAATGCTATTGCAAAATACATCTATATTATACAACATCATCCTGTACTGCTAACTTGCACAAGGACATGGAATACATCTGTTCTAGTATATCACTGTGATTCTAGCACCTAGCACAGTGCCTAACATGTGGAAGTTCTTAAAGAATGTTTGTTAAGACCGGGTGCAGTGGCTCACACCTATAATCCCAGCACTTTGGGAGGCTGAGGGAGGATTTCCTGAGCCCAAGTGTCCAGTGCCTGGACAACTTGGTAAGACCTAATCTCTACAATAAATCAAAAAATTAGTTGGACATGGTGGCGCATGCCTGTAGTGCCAGCTACTTGGAAGGCTGAGGCTGAAGGATCGCCTAAGCCCAGCAGGTCGAGGATACGGTGGCCGTGAGCATGCCACTGCACTCCAGCCTGGGCGACAGGGTGAGAACTCCAACTCAAAAAAAAAAGTGGTGGTAACAGGGAGCCCAAGATGGAAGAGGAACTTACAAAACTCCACACACAACTGTCTGACCTCCTCCACGTAAATTTCGTAGTTAAGTTTCATAGGATAAAACTCAATCATCTTTGAATCTTTCGCAGGGTATTACCCATAGTAGGGAGAGCTCAGTAAATGTTGCAAAGAGCTATAAATGGTAGGTTCTTTCCTTTCTACTGGGACCGTTTCTACAGACTTTCTCTCCTCTGCTAAATGCAAGCCCTGGTGGCAGATGATATGTTAGAGGTAGAATAATAGCCATCACAATAAGAAGTTGTGTCACTGGGTTAGGTTTATTATAAAGTAACAGAAAGAAAACAAAGTAAGAGTGGCTTAAAAACATTGAAAATCTATTTCTAATGTTCAAAAATCTAGAGACAGGCAGCCCAGAGTTGGAATAGAATTCCATGGTGTCAGGGACTCAGATTTCTTCTTTCTTTTTGCTCTGCTACAAGTAGCTTCCATTCCCAAGTTCACCTCACAGTCCCAAATGGCTGAGGGACCTCCAGTCACTGCATCCACATTCCAGTCAGCAGGAAAGGGGAAGAGGAGAAGAAAGGCACCCACTCCCTCTTCGGAACTTGCACATGCCACCTCCATCTATGTCTGATTGGCCAGAACTTTGTCAAGAGAGTCTGGTCAATGTAGATTTTATTCTGGAATGCCTTGTTCCCAGCTAATGTTTAGGGGTCTTTCCCTATGGAGGAAGGGGAGCACTGATATTGGGAAATAACCGGCAACCTGTACCACTGAGGTGTCCTCATTCATCCTGTCACTAGCCAACTCAAGTCTCATCCCACATTCAGCATCTGTTATGATGGTGTAAGGAAGGTTACTATGACAGCAGCTTACAATTAGCCGGGTGTTTGGGTCCAAAGCTAACAAACACTGCCTGAGAGATGACAGACTCCTTAGTTGCCTCGTAATGGCACATTCCATTTCCGACATGATCTCCATGGTGTTACAGGGGTGACAAGTCATCATCTTCCCTGCAGCAGCGATTGCTTCTATCCTGCACACCCTAGCTGACTGCAGCATTCAAATCATCAGAGAAATCAGGAAGTTGCAGTTAAGGATTCTTATTATTATCTACCTGAGGAAAAAAATAGAAGAGACTCACCCTTGTGAGGTCATGGGGTGCTGACCTTTCTGATATTGCCAAGGGATTGGTGGGCCAGTAGACCTGAGGACAGAAAAGCAATGACTGGCCATATTATAACCAAAGAAAATAAAAAATGTGTGTGTGTGTAGGGGTGTGTGTGTGTGTGTGTGTGTGTGTGTGTGTGTGTGTAAGTGATAAGAAGCAAATAATAATAATTCTATTAGCAGCTATCAAGTAGCTAAGTACTGGGTAAACCCAGTGGTTGCCAGCATCCAAGACAGCCCCAATGGTCCTTGCTTCCTGATATTGGTGCCCTTGTATAGTTCCCCCAACCCACTCCCCGTATTGAATCAGGGCTGAACTGCATGACAAACAGAATACAGTGGAAGTGGTGATATGTGACCTGAACCATAAGAGGAACTGCAACTTCTGCCTTGGCCTCTCGGATTGACAACTCTGGGAGAAGCCAGTCAGTTTGTTCCAAGGACACTCTAGCAGTCCTGTAGAGTGTCCTTGGAACTGTGACCTCCTGCCAAGAACCAGCACTAACATATCAGCCATGTAAGTGAACAACCTTAGAAGCAGACCCTTCAGCCACAGTCTAGTCTGCAGATGATTGCAGCCCTGGCCAACACCTGTCAACCTTATAAGACCCTGAACCAGAACCACCCAGCTAAACTGCTCCATGATTCCTGACCCTCAGAAACTGGTAGATAGTTCATGTTTATTGTTCTTTTAGCCACTACATTTTAGGGTAATTTGTTATGCAGCAATAGTTATCTAACTAACACAGCCTCTCTATATAATTTATTTATCACAACAACATTCTGAAACAGATACTATTACCCTCATTTTACTGACTGGGAAACTGAGGCTTAGAGGGGTTAGTTAATTTTTCCAGGGTCAGAGCAGCAGGTAGAAGCAAAGTTGGTACTCCATTGTAGATATGCTTGCACAAAACAACTGCCCACTATGAATGCCATGGGACCCACTAAGGATTTTCAGAATGCCTGGAAGCAGGGAAAAATCAAATATCCTCAAATGACCTGATTATAATAAGGGAGATAGTGAGGGTTACCTGCTAGCGTTCAAAATCATATAGACCCTATAGGCAGCTGTTGATCTATGTTTTAAAATACATAGCCAGTTTGAAACTCAAATGACTGATTATGTTGTGAAAATCAAATTCAGGGTACCCCAGGGACTGCTGCAAAAGTACGTGGAATACAGAAAGATTCCCAAACTCTCAACAGAGTTTGGACAGCCTCATAACAATTGTCTTTATTAGAGCCTCACGACTTGGTGTGGCTTGGGGGAGCTGTATTCAAAGAGAGCAAGGATGTGGTCTCTGGTTTCTCAGAAGCTGGAATGGCTTTATGGCAAGGAATATAGGGTATAATGTTCATTTTGCCCTCCACTTTTTTCCTGGGATTGGTCAGTTTCCATTTAACATCTTGGCTATCTGCCAGGATGCTGACAGTGCCAAATTTGGTTGGTACATACTTGTCAGCAAAAAGATGTGAGAATTGCTCTGAAGTCACAGAAAATAATGAGCTTCTGAGATCTTCTCTCAGACTAACTGGTTTATACATGTCTCATTCTGGCCAGAGGCCTCACTGCAAGGTCAAGAAGTCATTTAATGTCTAGTGGAAGGCTCTAGTCTTGTCTTGTTGGCTAAGAAACCCAGAAACGTGGGAGAGAGGCCTGTCCTTGTAACCCTGGCTTCCGCGTTGCACTCCAGATGCAAATCTGTTCTGGTAACCATATAGGCAGCCAAATAAACAAACGGGGAAGGGAAGTCTCTTCTGAAGAATTAAATGTCACTTCTAAAGCAGAACTCATTATTTCCTTTCAGTTCCCTCAAACTTTCCATTCTATGGTTGGTGCCAATATGCCCCCGAGCTAAAAACTTTGGCATCAACATTGACTATTCCCTCTATCCGGCCCTTCAAATTAAGCCAATCATTCAGGCGTGTTGATTGTGCCTTCAAAATGTCCTTGGATGAATTCCTCTCCATGTCTACTTTGCCTTATGTCATCACCTAGATAGGTATCTGTGCCCGAATCTCTTTCCCCTTCAGTAGCTCTAAACTGGCTACTGCAATGATCCCAAATTTGTTCATCTAGCTTTCAAGACCCTGCATAATTTGTTCTTTCTTAACTTTATTATCCAGGGTCCCAGTGCTAATCCTTCTGCACACACAGTGTACTTATGTGTACACACACATGCACACACACTCCTGTGTGTCCACACCATGCCCTGTACCATCACTTGCCTTATACTTGGATTACCTCCTCTGCAGTTTTGGATGTTCCTTGCAATCCTTTCTTTGTTTTAATCCATCCTGTAAGGAAAATTGCACTTACCTCAGATACAGCCACAGTAATCTCTCCTTTCACTATTTCCACAAGCTTTTTCTGCATTGGCCAAACCGCCTTTGCACCAACCTCATTTTCTGGATCCCTCAGGTTTCTAGAATCCTTCCAGACTCAAAAGTCTTTGGGTAAACAAAAATGGAACTGATTGAGCATGATTAGTAAAGCCCAGCTCCTGAGGACCCAGTTCACAAATGTTACTAACCAGAGTCAATATCCCAGAGACCACATTATGCTGAGATTCATGGTTTGCTAGGCAGAAGGAAAATCACCTGCTAATTGGCTATGATCACAAAGGTCAACCACACGAACACCCAGCAAGACAGCCATGACAAAAAACAACAGAAGGCCCGGAAAGAAGAAAGCTGGTGATAAGTGGTACTGGATAAGATTAGAGGTGGGAACAGGAGTTATGAGCTGCAGGAGCTTTGCTGTGGAGGGGCAAGTTGATGATGAAGTGACAGACAAGACCAGCCCTATGGTCTACAGAGGTAGCAACAGGGAGATCAGCAGTAGCTTCCTGTCCTGACATGTGGAACACCTCAGAATCCTATGTTAGCACCTCTGCAATTATCTGTAGAGGCTGCAGCACAAATATCTACAGGTGCCAAGCAGATAATGTAAATATGCAAAGTAGGGTAGGCTTTAGAAATAAAGACAGGTGGGAACCATGACAAATTGAAGCGCACATATCCCACCAAAACACATCCAACTGCATCCATCTTCTTAAGATACCACATAGACTAGATCAGACATGTATTTGGGCCAAATATGGCCTACAGGCATCCTGCCTGTAATCTCTGGGCTTCACAGGTATGTGTACAGCACATCACAAGGACCAGTGATGGGAGTGATGAAATTGGTTGTCACCATGTTGGTTAGTTTTTTCAGATGATCTGATGGGGCTAGTATATCTTGGGAGGTAGTCTCAAAGACATTGCTTCACCAGTTAGAGCATGGTTAGTGACCAAATAAAAATCACAACAGCTCCTGTGTCTCCAAAGGACTTTAGATAAACCCTAGAAGATCTAGAATAAGGGGCTTGGCCATTTTATTGTTTCTTTAGTAGCAGTCATTGGTGGCATCTACTTTAGAAACTGTGCCATAGTTAAAATTCTCCAGCTTTTGACTTTCCTTCTTTCTACCTTTTGGTTTGTACTTATTCCTGAGTTGTCTTGCCTTATGGCTTCTGCATTCTCCTTGGATCACTCAACTTCCGTCTCACAGGTGGGCCAGTCAATATATATACAATATCCTCACTGGACAGAGCTCTCATGGCTATGGGCTGACCTATGGATGGCTAGTTTGGGTCAAGAGCCAAGTGTCTAAGTCAACTTAGCTTTGGCCAGACAATCACAGTGATCTGGAACAAAGTATGGGGCCCCATTCATTTGTGGTTATCCTCAGAAGGGGCTATCAGCATAGCAGATGCTTGGGGTGTCATGTCTACATTACTAAGTGGTCTTAAATTATATGCAGTTTTTCTCTTTAAGAAGGCAGAGAAGGCAGGGCTTGGTGACTCAGCCTGTAACCCAGCACTTTGGGAGGCCTCGGAGAGTGGATTGCCTGAGCCTGAGGGTTCAAGACCAGCTTGGGCAACTTGGTGAGTCCTGGTTTCTACAATAAATAAAAAAAAAAATTAGTCAGGAGTGGTAGCACACACCTGTAGTTCTGGCTACTTGGAAGACTGAGGCAGAAGGATTGCTGTAGCCTAGCAAGTCGACACTGGGGTGGCTGTGAGTGTGCCACTGCACTCCAGCCTGGGTAATGGAGTGAAACTCCAACTAAAAAAAAAAAAAAAAAACAAGAAGAGGGCAAAGTAAAACCAGTTAAAATAAGCAGAGAAATCAAAGATTTAACTCAGGTATATGAAAAGTGAAGTACACAAAAAGACTCAAACTGGGTCTTCTTCCTGCATAAATTTGGGTTGTATTTGCTGCAAGTAACCGAATGTCTAATTAAAAGTTTAAATAAATATGAATTTTTCTCGTACAAGAAGTACAGAGATAGGTAGCTATTGGTGTTGGTTTAGCAACTCTGTAATGTTAGGCAGTCATCTCTGAGAATCCTTTTGCTTATGCCTCATGGTTATAAGATTGCGGCTGCAGATCCTGCATTGCCATCATGTTCAAGAAAAGAAAGAGGTGGAGAAGGTCTTTTACAACTTAGGCTGTCCCTTTTATCAGGAGAGCAAAAGTTTCCCAGGAACTCATCCACCTCCACCAACAGACTTAGTCTTTTTTTTAATTAGAAAATATAGTTTATTTAAAGTTAAATTAGAAAGGGAGAGAGAGAGAAAAAGAGGAGATTCACTTCCCCAAGGTAGGGTAGGGGGCTGAAGCCAAGAAACATGGCTTGGTCATAACTCAGAGCACATGGCCACACCATAGCTTAGCAAGGCAATGGCCTAGACTTACTCTTAACATCTCATTGACCTGATCTGTGCCACCCCAACTGCAAGGCAGTCTGAGAAATTAAGTACCTAGCTCTCTAGCTGGATTGACAGCACATTGTTCCTTGGGTATAGGAATATTTTTCACATAGATGTGCTATATATTTGTGTTTCAATGCAGCATTGGGTGCCTTAGGCATGAAGTGTAAGATAATAGTAAAAGCCAAGAAAAAAACTTTGGTTTGACTATGGGTTCCATCATTTACTGACTCTGTAATCTAAAAGTAATTAACCTTGCTGAATGTCATTCTCTTGCTAGATAAAAGAGGGGTACTAAAGACCTCCCTAGCGGGGCTGTTATAAGAATTATAATAGTGTATTTGCAGTTCCTGACCCTAAAGAGATACCCTCCGTCCCCTACAAAGAGTTGCTATTCTATTGTGGTGTGCTGCGTCCTGTTTGACAGGCATGTGGCAAGTGGACACCCAGTAGAAGACGGTAGAGCTTGAAGGTCAAGCGCATAGGTCCTAAGTCAGACTGCTAGATTCATATTTTTCCTCTACCATTTACCAGCTGCATGACCTTGGAGAAGTTACCTGGTTCCTCTAAACTTCAGTTCCCCTATCTGTAAACTGGAGATAATAATAGGATGTAGCTCACAGGGGTACATTTGGAAGAAAAGAAGAGATAATACCCAGAAAGCACTGGGCACTGTGCCCAACACAAAGTGTGCACACAGTAAGTGTTAGCTATTACTAATATTGATTGCAGCTTTTCCTCCCTTGGCCCAGAACTAAACCTATTGAACTAAAAGAGCAAGTGCATTGCTGTTGAAACTCTTTAAAACCAAGTCCTTTTCAATCCCTAAAATACACAATCTATTATAAACGGAAGCAGCAGCATACCAAGAATGGGGTGTTGGGGGGAGGTGAGCCTGCCCTGGATTCAGGAAATAGCAGGGTTCATTGTCTATAGAGAATTTTTAAAAATAATTTTAAAAACCAAAGTAAAATAAAAAGTTGATCTGCTTTTTATTTTCACCATATGCCAACATTTCTAAACAACGTCTGTGATAAAATAGCCTCCCTCCCAAAACTTTTGTTTGCTTACGTTCCAAATGATTGTTGCAATGACTGTTGGGTTTTAATAATAGATCCGTAAGCTGCAAGTCAGCACATTTTCATTCCTTACCCTTTCAGAAATATCGTGTTCTACTGAATCACTCCCAGTCGTGTAGTCAGCCTCTGACACCTGCAGATTCAGTTTGGGGTTATTGGAGCTGACTTCAATTTGAGTCTCCAACCTGTGCTGTCCTTCACATTCCTGCGTGTGAACAGTAGACTCTCAACAACGAGAACTCAGTGGCTGTAAAGACAGAGACATGAAACATGAGTTGCTTCAATTCTGTGTGACTTTGGCAGATTTGTATTTGTATTGTAGTTAAAGTTAAAGTAGCTAACAGAGAGTGAATTGTGAGGTATATTTTTGTTTGGCAGATGCTAATTTGGGTTCATATATGATTTATATTTGACCACACTTGAGTGGTCTTTTAAAATAAAATGATTCTTTTAAAAGTATTGTTTGTTTCTAAAAGTAAAGGACAAATCTAGAAGACCATGATCATGTCTGTTTATTACATGGTTGTTGCCCTGTGCGGAAGTAGCATGGTTCTGGGAGTTAGAGCTGTAGACTCCAGCCCTGTTTTCTGGTGACTAGACACAAGTCACTATGCTCCAGGTGCATTTGGCAAGCAACGATGGGGCATTGTCCTGTGCCAGGCTTGTGCTGGTCACTAGTAGAGAAATCATCCCTGACCTTGAGAGCCTCACACTGTGGAGAGGAAGCAGACGAGACACAGCCAGCAGGGACAGGGGCTGTTACAGAGTTGGGACCCCATGCAGAGTTCCGCAGCTGCTCCACTGGGAGGACACATACCTCTCCATCTTGAGGTTCCTAGTTTAAGCCCACAGAGTGAGTTTTATTTGGGTTTAGGTCGAGAAAGGGGCACCCTTCTTTGCTTCCCTTGAGGAGAGCTGCGTACTTCGGCAGGAAGCTGGTCCTCTGTGCTCCCACCCACGCTTGCCCTTGTGCAGAGACCTGCCCAGGTAAGCGCTGACTGCCAGTGGGCGGGGGTTTGGCCTGATTTGGGTTTCCCTTGGCAGGTACATTCAGCCCTCCTGCTGACCCACACCTCCTGCTTTGCCTTTATCAGTAAGAAGAGATGATAGATATATTTTGGGCACCGACTTAATTCTTAGTTACTCTTTGACTTATTTCTCGGCAAATCAAGAACTTGGATAGGCCTCCTCAGGGATCCCAAAAATAGATAGACATGTCTGTCGTTAGGCCACAATGACAGGTCCCATGATGACCTTGACGTTGGGACCCACGATGACCTTGACGTTGCTTGATCTTCTCCATGATACACATAATGAGTTTTTACTGATACTGGTTAAATGCATTAACAATTTCTTCTGCAGTGGTGGTGGTGGGAGGGGGTAAAGGGAAACCTATAGAAAAGGGAAGATCTTTTTTAAATTTAGATTCCGGGGGTACATATGCATGTTTGTAACATGGACATATCGTGTGGTGGCAGGGATTGGGTCTCAGCTGGCCCATTCCTCAGATAGTGCCCATAGGTAGTGAACATTGTACCCCACAGGTAGTTTCTGAACCTTAACCTTCCTCCCCACCTTTCCCTTACTGGCATCCCCAGTGTCTATTATTTCCAATTTTGTGACTATTTAGTTTCCCACATACGCAGTGTTTGGTTTTTCTGCTTCTGAGTCAGTTCACTTAGAAGGATGATCTCCAGCTCCATCCATGTTGCTGCAAAGGACATTATTTAATTCCCTTTTAAGGCTGTGTAATATTCCATGGTGTGTGTGTGTGTGTGTGTGTGTGTGTGTGTGTGTGTGTGTGTGTATCACATTTTCTTTATTCAGTCCATTGTTGGTAGGCACTAGGTTGGTTCCATGATTTTTATTTTGTAAATTTTGCTGAAATGAACATACGAGTACAGGTATCTTTTTATATATTGACTTCTCTTCCTTTGGGTAGATCCCTACTAGTGGGATTGCTGACTCAAATAGTAATTCAATTTTTAGTTCTTTGAGAACTCTCCAGACTGATTTCCATAGAGGTTGAGCTAGTTTATAATTCCACCAACAGTGGATGAGTGTTCCTGAAAAGGGAAGAGGTTTTGTTTAGTCTTCGAAGATGAGAAGGAATCTGCATTATAAGGTGAGTGCCCAGGGGTAGAGCATGCTCTGTGACAATGAAAAGTGCCCATCTGTAAGAGATTCACTTTTCTCATTTGTAGAATGAGGGTAAAGAACTGCCCTTGCCTTTCTCACACAGTCCTTGGGAGTGTCATATGGCATACCCAAGGCGGAAATGTTTTGACAACTTAAATGGCTATACAAATTATTATATAATACTCAGCTCCCTCAGCGCAAACATCGTCTGTCAGCAGAGAGGGTTAGAACATTTTTTTTTCAAGTTGATGAATTCTTATAATCTTTCATAAGCTGAACACTCTCAGCAGTAGATTGTGTTGGTGTCCAGGGCCCACAATTGAATCGCCATGCTGCTTGTCTTTTACCCAAACACCAATAAAACAGAATCCGGGTTGCCTTTGTGAACATGTTATAAATGAAATTTTCAGGCCAGGCTCAGTTGCTCGGCCTGTAATCCCAGCAATTTGGGAGACCGAGGTGAGTAGATTGCCTTAGCCTGAGGCTTGAGACCAGCCTGAGCAACTTGGCAAGACTTTGTCTCTACAATAAATAAAAAAGTTAGCTAGGCGTGGTAGCGTGTGCCTATAGTTCTGGCTACTTGGAAGGCTGAGGCAGAAGGATTGCCAGAGCCCAGCAGACTGACGCTGGGGTGATCGTGAGCGTGCCACTGCACTTCAGTCTGTCTGGGCAACAGAGTGAAACTCCAACTCAAAAAAAAAAAAAAAAAAAAGATATTGTCAGAAAGAACAATAGAAAAACAGCCAATGTTGCCAGTCAAATATTCCTTGCTAGAAATTTTCCCAACTGCTGATGTCTATATGCAAACAGTCCGTTTAGAAACCAGACAGGTTCCAGGGCTTTATGAGTGTCTTTCTTCTCCCCAATTTGCATAGAGGGGAGATTGGCAGAAAGTGTAGTGGCAATCAAATTTCACTTGTAATGAAACAATGCAGTGTTTATGAATGCGGATGAGGGTTTAAATAATCATGAAAGCAGCAGCTGGTTCCTTTCTCCCTTTGTCCAATTAGGTGCTCTTTTCTCTGCAAGGATTACTCAAAGGCAGTCAAACCTTGATCCTCTCTGTGTCAAGAGTCTGTCTGAAAGACCGACTTCTCATCATCCAAAAAGAAACAGCACGTTTATTTTTCTGTCTGGGTATGACACCACTTCAGAGAAAGGTTGCCAGCTTAGAGCTGAAGTCTTATTTCAACCCTGGCATGTAGGTGAGGGCTGTTTCTTCTAGGGACTAAAACAATTGTGCCAGGTGAGGTGAGTACCCAGCATAGCCAGATGCTATCGGCAAACAGAGTCTCGGCGGAAAGCATGAGAGAAAGTGTGCATTAGGGTGAAGAGGCTAAATCGCCACAAATCAGCAGCTCTGGGAGGAGAGAAGCTCTGTAAATAATCCACATGCAGACAGTTTAATGCTTTGCACATAGTAACAGTCCGTGTGCAGAAACCATCCAAGAGGCCAGACTTCAGATTTCACTTCCAGCAATACGGTTGTGCTTTCACAGCAAGTGAAGGTTCTGCAGCCTAGGGAGAAAGAAGGAAGAGAAGGAGGAGGGCTTTGAAATACAGCTACAGCCCTCCTCTCACCTCTGTGATGCCGCGGGGAAGGGGCCATGTCTCAGAAGAGATCCGGGCTATTGATCAAAGCCAGTGTAATTTTCTTTTTCAGAACTTAAGACCGCTCCCTAACTGCCCACAGACTTCCCAGAATAATTAGTCAATAGTGTCTACAGGGCACCTCTGACGTGTCCAGCTAATCCTTAGCATCTGGAGAATGGTATATGGTTTACAAAGGTTTTTCATTTATAATGTTGTATATTTTTGCCTCACAATAATCCTGGGGGTGGGGTAAGAAAGGATATGGAAGTTATTTCCCTGAAAAGACAGGTAAAAGAATAAACTCTTGTCATAATAAGAGCTCAAATTTGTTGAATATTTACTGGTCTTATTATCTAAATTATCACACTTAATTCCTATAACCACCTAATTTGCAGATGAGAAAACTGAGACTGAGAGACATTAAATAAATGGCCCAGGTCATACAAGTAGGAAACAACGGAGCCAAAACTCCAAACCAACTGAGGCAGAGCTTGTGGTCTTCTGAATCACCACTATACTGTGCTGCCCAGGTCTTCTCTGCTTTGTCACTTAGTCCTATTTGTCCCCTGAGAGAGATTCAACAAGTATTAAGAGCCTACTGGCCTACTGTGACAGGAACAGCTCTAGGTACTGGGAATGCATTTGTTCATTCAGTGAATATGTCAATATGTCCTGAGTGCTCACTAGGTGCCAGGTACTGTTTTGTGTTTTGGGCACCTCAGTGAATAAACACAGTTCTCTGCCCTCCTCGAGTTTACATTCGATTGGGGCAGGCAGACAATAAACAAGATATGATTAAGGAAATCATGTGGTATATTAGAAAGCGATAAAGCTCTATGGAAAAAAAGAATCCTGACATCGCAGTAAAGGGGACCAGGAGACTGGAGTGGGGTAGACAGGATACACTTTTAAATAAGGTGACTGGAGAAGGTGTCATTGAGGCGGTGACATTCAGACACAAAATTGAAGGAAGTGGGGGACTTAACCACGTCCTTATATGCAAAGAGCATCACAGGCAGAGAGAGCAGAGAATGTCTGACATGTTGAAAAAAACAGCAAGAGGGTCACATGGCCAGAACAGGGTGTGAAGTGGAAAGTAGTATGAAATGTAGTCACAGCACTGTGGGAGCCAGGTCATGGTGGGCTTCCTAGGTCATTGCAAAGACCCTGAGTGAAATGGAGAGCCCTGGCAAGGCTCTGAGCAGAGGAACGGCCTATTCTCATTTCTGTGTTTAAAGAACCATTCTGGCTGCTGTTTTGAGAACGAACTCTATGGGGCAAGGGTGAAGGGAGGTCAGAGGCCACAGCAGCAATCTAGAAAAGAGACCATACCGGTCCAGGTCAGGCGGGAACAGTGGGGGTGGTGAGAAGGGGTCAGATTCTGCATGTATTTTGAACGCAGAGCAACGCTGTGGGTCTACCAAATTATGAAAACAGCTGAAACCTGGTATTAAGAAAGCTGTTTTTATAACAGAAAAGCAGAAGGTAGAATCTCATGAAAGGTGATTTAAAATACTGAAAAATAGTGCTAGCTAGGAAAGAACTATATATAGAAAGACCCAACAGAGTATGGTAATGCAGAAGCTAAAAAAAAAAAAAAAAAATCACAAAATCCTTATATTTGCTCTTTATTTCATAAATTCAATGTAGTCATGCAAATAAAGCAAGTCATACTAACAAAGTCACATCGTTTATGATTTTGCCCCCATGACTATGCTCTGAGTACAGTCCATAGACAGAGTAACAGTATTTTAGGAACCATTGTGTCTTTGTTTTCCAAACTGAACTCTGTTGTACTCCTTTGGGAAATGCAAATAGAGAGAGAAAAGGAAGCAAATAATGCTTGTGCTATTTAACTATTCCTGGTCCCCATGACCATGGATACCTCATGATTATGAGAATCCCAAGGAGGTTGGCTTTTTATTAGACTTCATCTATAAGATACTCATTTGGAAAACAAAGTGGTCAGATGAATGTGATTAACATCCCTGTTCCAAAGGAGGAAGATAAGTTATTCGTAATGAAGAAGGCAATCATCTTGGATTAGGATCTTTTACCTTCTGTGTATATAGCACACTAAATATTTGGCTGTTAAGACCGAGTGGATCATTGTTCGATTTTTTTTTTTTCAAGTCGGTCAGTGTCTCACTCTGTCACCCAGGCTGGAGTGCAATGGCATGCTCACGGCCACTGCAGCCTTGACCTGCTGGACTCAGGCAATCCTTCTGCCTCAGTCCTCCAAGTAGCTAGAACTGCAGGTGCATGCCACCACGCCCAGCTAATTTTTTGATTTATTGGAGAGATGAGGTCTTACCAAGTTGCCCAGTCTGGGCTTGAACCCCTGAGCTCAGGCAATCCTCTCATGTCGACCTTCCAAAGTGCTGGAATTACAGGCTTGAGCCACCACTCCTGGCCAGCTTCATGGTTTTATATGAAGGGAAGAGTGTCCTTAATGGAGCTCACTCTTAAAAGTAGACTCTGATACTGGCTCTGAGTATCAGGAGCTTACTTAGAACCTTTATACGCTTCTGCTTCAGTTAAGAAAGCTTTTGATGAAAATTTCCCATGAGAAAACTACTGTGGATAAACACCTAAGCTTATCCTCTTCAAAATATGTTTAAACAGTCGAGGTATTCCTACTCATCAAGATCACTCTTTCCGGAAGTTCAAGCCACTAAAAAGGCAAGAAAATGAAACAAGTAAATAACATCATAATTATTTGTGAGAATTATTAGAAATAATAAAAGCTCAATAAGGAGTCACTGCTAGAAATCACATTACATGTCTTTGAAGAAAACTGCAAAGCGAAGCTGAGCAAAGCCTCAGAAATCTACTTGTTCATTTAAGGTAAAAGTAACATTTGTTATCAGATTGAACTTTGTCTATACTCAAAAATAGGATCAGAAGAAAGGGAAATGTTTGTGAATCCGATGTCCTAGGATAAAAGTAGAGAACTGAAAACTAAGCCTCCCTCATTTTTCTTTTTTTTTTTTTTTTTTGAGTTGGAGTCTCATTCTGTTGCCCAGGCTGGAGTGCAGTGGCACGCTCACAGCCACCCCAGCATTGACCCACTGAGCTCCAGAGATCCTTCCGCCTCAGCTTTCCAAGTAGCCGGAACTACTTGTGTGTGCTACTACACCCTGCTAATTTTTTATTTATTATAGAGATGAGGTTTCACCAAGTTGCCCAGGTTGGTCTCGAAGCACGGGCTCAGGCTCGGCCTCCCAAAGTGCTAGGATTTGCTGAGGCACCGAGCCCGGCCGGGTTCCCTCATTTTTTAACCATCTCAAAAGAAGTCAGACATACAGACCAAGGACCACTACTACAAGAACCTTGAATAGATAAATTTCTCACATTTTTAAAAACACCATGCTGACTCTTTCTCTCCCTCACCCTTCCACTACTACTACTCCTCCTCCATACACAGGTAGATTAGTAATAAAACTGCAACAGGAAAAAAAGCCTCATGTTTGTTTTCAGGAGCAATGAAAATGAGATCTTTGTCATCCTACTGCCTGGTTTGAGAAACCCCAAGGAATACAGTAGATGATAGCGGTGATTGAGGTTGTTGCCAGGCTGGATTTGGGGAAATAGTGCTATGTGGAAAAACTGTATTCAAAGCTCAGTTTAGCCAACAGGCCCAGCACATGAGAATGGTCAGGGAAGGCAGGGATGATAGCCTGACTCATCTCAAAGAATGTTAGAATAAAATATATTCCCCACAACTTTCAGTACATGGATCTTTATGAGCATGTCATATATCTCCCCTACAGCTTTCAGTACATGGATCTTTATAAGTGTGTCTGAATCTAAGAAGGTTGCTTCATGGTAAGACACATGTTCCCCTAGTTGTCATGGAAACGGCACTGTGCTCCTGTGTCAAGAGTGCACGTACGTGTACACTCACACATATTGTATGTCAATACACTCTGAAACATATGTTAATACATTCTGAAAGTGCTCTGTAGAATGAGCACACTGTATGCTAATACATTCTGGTGTTCTTTATACTTTTAAAAAGACACATTCAGAGCCAAATTTTACTAATTGTAACCATCCAATTGTTATCTATTGTCTCTGTTGCTTTGGCATTAAAAACACTGATTTTAGGTTTTTCTTCAATGTAATCCCTCCTGGAAGTAAAATAATTTATTATTTGTTCCTTCTCTTATCTCCAATTTTTTTTCCACCCCTTAAATGAACATGCTGTAGATCTTAATGCCTACAGTTTATTAATTTAAAAAAGATTTCAGATCGTAGTCAATTTCTTGGATGCATATAGACAGGCATCTTGTGTATTGCATTTTCATAAATATTCAATCTAAAATATTGTTTTAAACTGGCAAAATGGCAATTTCTGGGAAGAATGTTGATGAATCACAAGTTCATGTGAGTGTGGGACTATAGTTGCTGGTTCAGTCTTTGATCTATGTAAAGTTGAAAAGAAACTAAAGGAAACTCTGAAGCAGAAAAGCAATTTATTTCAACAGGTGTTTCTTGGGTACTTACTATCTGATCATATGCGACCCAGTTGCCCTTGAGAGCTGCTTCTGACTATGTGGAGAAGCCCATGATCAATGATAGCAGTTGCATGGTGCATGAGAGTCAAGAAACTGGCTTCAGAGTTCACCACCACCAGCATTGGGCTTTCGCTTCATCTGAATTAGGCCACAGAGTCACACCTGTAAAATGAGCAACTTGGACTAAACTATCACCCTAGTCCCTTTCAGCTCCAAGATGCCACGGCTGCAATTTCACTTCAGATTCAGGCCCAATGGAGTGTGTGGTGGATTAGGCAGCCTAGGCAAGACCCACAGTCTAGGAAGTAACTTGGCCATGTCAGTGGGTGAGGCCTGATATCCTCCAGGCTTTCTGCTGCTCGTTGTACCAGTCTTCATGCCATGACTTGGTCCTCTGGGTGAGATGGAGCTCCTACCCAAGTTTCCCTTCAAGACCTACCCTTCTCCTTCTGCTTTCATCAGATCTGTCCTTTGTCCCTCCCTCCAGCTTGAAACATTCATTCATGCCACATTATCCAGTGGCTGCATTTATCATATTCAAGACACTATTCTTAAATTTTAAAAAAGTTACTTTCTGGAGATACCAATCCTGGTAAAGTCTCCAATTTTGTTCCTGCAACTTACCTCCTCACATGCATTGCCTCGGCCTCAAGGGCAATTCCTGGAGCTCACCGTGCTCTTCACTGCCCTCAGCGCCTTGGCCCATGGCCAATGCTGCTGCCACTGCCCAGAAACTCTCCTCCTCCCTCAGTACTCTATTAACTCCTTCTCATCCTTCATTTTCAGCTTTGAATCCCTTCCACTGAATGAGCCTTCTGTTACTCCGCTTTCCTTCACAGATCTTACCAGAAAGTACAAACATCTCTCCCAGTGGATGAGTCATTCCATGAGGGCACTGTGCCACTGTACACCTGGCACCTGCATGGCATACAGCAGGGGCTCAGTTAATAACTGTTGGCTAAGTGCATGGATGAACATATGAAAGAAAGCACTGTCTTAACCCAAAGAAGAGACAGATGGTGGAAATGGCAGGACCTGGCACATGCCAAGAGGAGAGAAACATTTCTGAGCAGGTAAAACTTGCCTCTCATCTCTACCTGCAGCGCTCACCTGACTCTTGAAGGACAGACACCAGCAGCAGAAAATGCTTTCATTCCCAAATGTGGCTTTGTCTGTGGCTATTTTTTAGCAGCAAGGTTTTGACTCATTATGAAACCTTTTTTACATAAATTCGAAGCCTTTGTTTTGGATTTTAGCAAGCATGTTGATGACAGCAATCCTTAGGATGTGGTTTAAACATTAGATTGAGATAGTAAGGGTGCTATTGATCCCGTCTCACAATGTACCTTTGGCGGAACAAGGACCAGAACCCAATTTTTTGCTGGTCAAGTCCCTTTTCCTCTCTGGGCCTCAGTTTCCTCCCCTGTAGATGGACTCATCCCTTCCTCCACTTCACTCCTTAGCAGACACTGGAACTCCTTGATTTAGTTGTTTATTATTTATTTTAAAGATGTGGGGTACAATTCAGGGTTAGGTATACAAATGTTTATTATGCAGGTATTCTTGTTGATGAGGTGTGCCCCTCCCTCCCCTGGCAGTTTCCCACTCCTGCCAATCCCTTTCTTATAGTATTATGATAATTGTTCAAGGTCCTTTCTGAGTGAGAACATATGATACTCTGTTCTTTGTTTCTGTGATAGATCACTGAGTATGATAGACTCTAAATCCACCCAAGTTGCTACAAAGATCACATGTTTGTCCTTCTTTATGACTGCATAATATTTCATTGTATACATGTACCACATTTTTATTTATTTATTTTTATTTTTTTTGAGTTGGAGTCTCACTCTGTCACCCAGACTGGAGTGCAGTGGCCGCTCCTGGCCACCACAGCCTCAACCTGCTGGGCTCCGGCGATCCTTCTGCCTCAGCTTTCCAAGTAGCCGGAGTTACAGGCATGCGCTACCACGCCCGGATGATTTTTTTTTTTTTAATTGTAGAGATCAGGTCTCGCTGCTCAGGCGGGTCTTGAACCCGCGGGCTCAGGCAATCCACTCACCTCAGCCTCCCAAAGGCGTGGGATTACAGGCTGAGCCACCGAGCCCGGCAACATGTACCACATTTTAAAAATCCAGCTTTGATGGGCAGCATGGTTGTTTCCATGTTTTCGCTATTGTGAATAGAGCTGCAACGAATATGTGTGTGCAGGTAGGTATCTTTTTGGTAGAATGATTTGAGTTCCTCTGGGAATATTCTCAATAGGGGAATTGCTGGGTCATATGGAAGGTCAATTTCTAGTTCTTTCAGAAATTGCCATACTTTCTTCCAAAGAGGTTGCACTAGTTTGTATTCCCACCAGCAGTGTAGAAACGGAACTCCTTGATTTAAATGCAACTTTTCTGACATGTCCAAATCTGTCACATATAAAAATAAGGAATATAGAAGTATGCCAGGCAATTAATTAATATAAATACAATATATTTTGAATTTTGTGATGTCTGTGACTTGATCAGCTTTAAAATTTGTTATAGTTACTAACTAAATATCCATGTTTATATCTAAAAAAAAAATCACTCACATGTGAACTTTTCTTTAGATAAATGGCTTATAGAGGACATGTTTTCTTGGAAATAAAAAAAGGCATTAGTGCCATTGTTGTTGTCAAGATTGATGCTGGCAGATTTACCATTGCCCTACTTGTTCTATTTATCTTGCCTGCAATATAGCTGAGTAGATTGCCCTCAAATCTTTGAGCATTGGGTCATGCTTTAAAATATACTTTCTCATCTTGTCTATACCACTTGATCGATGCAAATTTTAAAAATCATTTAACCCCTTTATGTCTTATGGAAAGTGTACCAGGTTCTACGTATGTTCCAAGGAATCTGGCAAAAGGCTGTTGGAATTCGTGACTGTTGCCATGTCAGTTCCACAGAGATGTCTGACCTCTGGGCAGACTTGGTATTACTTGTATAACCACAGCTCCCCAACAGACCAAGTCCAATCTGATCTGACCTGTGGTCAATGAAAAAAATAAGGATAAGCCAGGAGCAATGGCTCAAGCCTGTGATCCCAGCACTTTGGGAGCCCGAAGTGAGAAGACTGCCTTAGCCCACAGGTTCAAGAACAACCTGGGCAACTTGGCAGGATCTCGTCTCTACAATAAATCAAAAATTAGCTGGGCATGGTAGCACGCACCTGTAGCTCTGACTGCTTGGAAGACTGAGGTGGAAGAATCACCTCAGCCCAGCAGGTCAATACTGGGGTGGTCATGGGCGTGCCACTGCACTCTAGCCTGGGCGACAGTGTGAGACTCCAACTCAAGAAAAAAAAAAGGTAAACATGATATGTGTCTGTCTGTGTGTGAGTGTGCATATTGGTAGCTGTTCTTCTGCGATAACGTGCTTTCTATATTTTGGTGTTAAAATTTTTTTTAATGTCCATAAAATATACTTGTTATAAAATTCCATAGTCTGCTTAAAAACACTGAACTGAAGGACAATTCTGTTATTGATTCCTAGATCTTCAGTGGCCTGGTTTTGTCAGTCAATAATTAACTTACTTTGACCAGCAGAGATAATGCTAAGCTTTGGGAATGGAAATGTACCCAGCTTTTTAAGTGGAAGGACACTAACATGGGCTAAGTACACACTGTGTGCCGAGAACTGTTTTTGGTGCTTCCATGTACATTATTTCATTAAATTCTCTTAGGAACTCTGTAAGGGTAGAAGTATTATGTCCATTTAAAATAGGAGAAATCTGAAGCTTGGAGAAGACAAGTTACTTGATTAGAGACCCCAGTTTTTAATTATCAAAGTCTGAATTGGAACTCAGTTTGTCTGAGCCCAAAGCTCATTGTCTTTTAACCTCACTACCCAGATTCTCAAAATAAAACCTCAAAAAACATTTTAATCTGGGATATTGTTTTGGTGTCAACTGAAGGCCATTTGGAGACTGGTATTTTAATCCTGTTGCCTACTGAGAAAATATTAAAAAGCTTCAGAGGCACAGGGACTCACTGGAATAGAGACAACACTGGATTGAGTAGGACTGGCTAACCCATGACACCTTTCTGTCTGTTTAGTTTGTGAAGGAGTCTGAGGAAGTGCCAGAGCCAGGGACCAAGTAAGACCAAGTCCCCGGTCACACTGTGTCCCTGAGTGCATTCCAGAGCTCAGTATAAAGCATTTCAGATGATCTCTTCTGTAGAAGCATCTGTCCTTGATTCTACCCCTAACCATAAGAATAATCAATGTTGACTGGATTGAATGACATAGAAGCAAATAAATCATTTGTCCTCCAGGGCTGTAACCAGCAATCGGCCTTGTACTCAGTGATATTTGGGCCAATGCTTATTTCTATATCTGATATCTGTTTTATTTGTGATTAAGTTCTACTACAAAGGTGACAAATAAAGGTTAATGTTTTGAATTTTCAAGACTTCACTTGTTAAGAAATCAGTTCAGGGGAAGTTCAAGTCTTCAGACAGAAGCTTCTAAGCTTCAGGTTTGCAAACCTCAGTTTAAAAGGAAGACTTAGTCCTTCTGGCTAAAGATTCCCATTTAGTAGGTCTGGTGGAGATGTCCTAGAAGGGTAAGGGTTAGTGTTAGGTTTAGGGTTAGGGTTGGGTTAGGGTTAGGGTTAGGGTTGAGGGGAATTGAGTGCAAGCAAAAGAGTCAAGGAACACACTTCAGGGAAACAGTTCTAGATCTCCACATTTCATTCAAGAGGAATATAATCATTCACTTGCTAGATGAAGGCTTTCTCTTTGCTATTTTTCTTTCCAACTGACAGGGTTGAAAAATAGCCCTTTTTGACCCTACATGCTGAGAGGGTACTGCACAAACCTCCCCACCAAGTAATCATTCCTTCTCTGGGTATGTATTAATATAAAAAATGGGCCAAAGAGAGGAAGCCTTAGCTACAGAGATTTCCAGTGACTAGGACGTGGAAGAGGTGAGAACCAAGAACTCTAATGATCCAAGAGAGGACACCCTCCACAATAAAGGAAAAAAATTAGCCCGATGTGGTAGCACGTGCCTGTAGTTCCAGCTACTTGGAAGACTGAGGCAAAAGGATCACCTGAGCCCAGTAGGTTGAGACTGTGGCGGCTGTGACCGTGCCACTGCACTCCAGCCTGGGCGACAGAGACTCCAATTCAAAAAAAAAAAAAAAAGAAAGAAAGAAAGAAAGAAGGAAGTATATTTCATAAGGCTATCGCTGTCTTAAATAATGATGAATCTGCTGGATCTGGACAATTGAAAACCTTCTGGAAAGGATTCACCATTCTAGATGCCATTAAGAACATTCATGATTCATGAGAGGAGGTCAAAATATCAACATTAACCAGAGTTTGGAAAAAAGTTAATGCCAATCCTGATGGATTACTTTGAAGGGTTCAAGACATCAGTGGAAGAAGTCACTGCAGATATGGTGGAAATAGCAAGAGAAGTAGAATTAGAAACTGAAGATGTCACCAAATTCCTGCAATCTCATGATAAAACTTGAATGGATGAGGAGTTGCTTCTATGGAAGAGCAAAGAAAGTAGTTTCTTAAGAGGGAAACTACTCCTGGTGAAAATGCTGTAAACATTGTTGAAATGACAGCAAACACTTTAGGAGATGGACTCCAATTTTGAAAGAAGTTCTACTGTGAGTAAAATTCTATCAAACAACATTTCAGGTAAGAGAGAACTCTTTCATGAAAGGAAGAACCCATTGATGCAGCAAATTTCATTGCTGTCTAATTTTAAGCAATTCCCACAACCATCCCAACCTTCAGTGATCACCATCCTGATCAGTCAGCAGCCATCAACATCGAGGCAAAACTCTCCACTAGCAAAAAGATTAAGATTCGCTGAAGGCTCAGATTACTGCTAGCATTTTTTAGCAATAAAGTATTGCCTTTTTATAAGGACGTGGACTACGCTGGACTCTGTCAGTATGAAGGCCATAAATCCAGATGGAGCAATCACACTAGCTCAAAAGTCCTTTTGACAGTTCTGTCTGTATCAAGTAGACAAGTTAGCATATCTTTCAAATGCCAACACCTTGGCTGGCTGCCATGCTTTTCCAAGGTAATGTGAAATGTGCTCTGTGTGCAGGGCTGTCTTTGTGGCTGTTGATGGGCAGGGAGGCATTCTGGTTGATCAACACCTAGCTTAAACCAGTTGTTAATATACAGGCATACCTTGTTTTATTGTGTTTCACTTTATTGCACTTTAGGACATTGTCTTTTTTAAAAAAAGCAAATTGAAGATTTGTGGAAACCTTGCATTGAGCAAGTCTATTGGTGCCATTTTCCAACAGCCTGTGCTCACTTCCTGTCTCTGGGTCACATTTTGTTAATTCTTATATTTCCTATTTTTTCATTATTATTAAACCTGTTATGGTGACCTGTGATCAGTGATCTGTGATGTTACTATTGCAATTATTTGGGGGCACCATGAGCCACATCCATAATAAGATGGAGAACTTAATAAGTGTTGTATGTGTTCTGATCACTTCCTCAACCAGCCGTTCCCTCATCTCTTCCCCTCACCTTGGGCCTCCTATTTTCTGAGACATAACAACATTGAAATCAGGCCAATTAATAATCCTACAATGGTCTCTGATTGTTCAAGTGAAAAGAAGAGCTGCTTTCACTATCACTTTCAATCAAGAGATAGAAATGATTTAGCTTAGTGAGGAAGGCATGTTGAAAACTGAGATAGGTCAAAAGCTAGGCCTCTTGCACCAAACATTTAGCCAAGTTGCAATAGCAAAGGAAAAGTTCTTGAAGGAAATTTAAAGTGCTACTCCAGTGAGCACATGAATGATTAGAAAGTGAAATAGTCTTATTGCTGATATGAAGAAAGCTTGCGTGGTCTTGATAGATCAGACCAGTCAGAACATTCTCTTAAGCCAATGACTAATCAAAGAAAGACTAACTCTCTTCAATTCTGTGGAGACTGACAAAGGTAAGAAAGACGCCGAAGAAAGTTTGGAAGCCAGCAAAGCCTGGTTCAGGAGATTTAAGGAAAGAAGCCATCTCCGTAACATGAAAGTACAAGGTGAAGCAGCAAGTGCTGATGGAGAAGCTGCAGCAAGTTGTCCAGAAGATCTAGCCAACATAACTGATGAAGGTAACCACACTAAGCAACAGATTTTTAATGTAGATAAAATAGCCTTCTATTAAAAAAAAATGTGCCTTCTAAAACTTTCATAGCTAGAGGGAAGACAAAGCCTGGCTTTAAAGCTTCAAAAGTGGGCTTCAAAGATCACTATTGAGAGCTACAGCTCAGAAAAAAAGACATCTTTCTTTCTTTCTTTCTTTCTTTCTTTCTTTCTTTCTTTCTTTCTTTCTTTCTTTCTTTCTTTCTTTCCTTCTTTCCTTCTTTCCTTCTTTCCTTCTTTCTTTCCTTCCTTCCTTCCTTCCTTCCTTCCTTCCTTCCTTCTTTCTTTCTTTCTTTCTCTTTCTTTCTTTCTTTCTTTCTTTCTTTCGAGTCTCACTCTGTCACCCAGCCTGGACCGCAGTGGCAAGCTCACAGCCACCCCAGCGTCAACCTGCTGGGCTCCAGCGATCCTTCTGCCTCAGTCTTCCAAGTAACCGGAACTACAGGCACGTACTACCATGCCTGGCTAATTTTTGATTTCTTGTAGAGACAAGGTCTTGCCAAGTTGCCTGGGCTGATCTTGAACCCGTGGGCTCAGGCAATCCTCTTGCCTCGGCCTCCTAAAAGTGCTGGGATTACAGGCTAAACCACTGAGCCTAGTCTTTTAGTTTTAAATTTTAAAGATGTGGGGTACAATTCAGGTTTAGGTATACAAATGTTCATGATGCAGGTGCCCTTGTTGATGAGGTGTGCCTCCCCCTCCTCTGTCCATTTCCCATTACTGCCAATCCCTTTCTTATAGTATTATCATAATTGTTCAATGTCCGCTTATGAGTGAGAACATGGGGTACTCAGTAAAAAGACTCCTTTCAAAATATTACTGCTCACTGGCAATGCACATGGCCACCCAAGAGCTCTGATGGAGATGTACGTGGAGAGTAATGTGATTCTCGTGTATACTAATACCACAGGTATTCTATAACCTGTGGATGAAGGAGTAACTTCAACTTTTGGGTCTTATTATTTAAGAAATATATTTCATCTGGGCGGAGTGGCTCAAACCTATAATCTCAGTACTTTGGGAGGCCAAGGTGAGAGGATTGCCAGAACCCATGAGTTTGAGACCAGCCTGGGCAACTTGGTGAGACCTTATCTCTACAATAAATCAAAAGGCTATAGTAGCCATAAATAGTGATGGATCTGGACAAAACCAATTGAAAACTTCTGGTTTGTGACCCACCTGGGCAACTTGGCGAGACCTCATTGCTACAATAAATTAAAAAATTAGCTGGGCGTGGTAGCGCTTGCCTGTAGTTCCAGCTACTTGGAAGGCTGAGGCGGAAGGATCACTGGAACCCAACAGGTTGAGGCTGCGGTGGCCAGGAGCGTGCCACTGCCCTCCAGCCTGGGCGACAGAGTGAGACTCCAACTCAAAAAAAGAAGAAAAAAAGAAAACTTCTATAAAGGATTCACCATTCTAGATGCCATTAAGAACATTCATGATTCATGAGAGGAGGTCAAAATATCAACATTAACCAGAGTTTGGAAGAAGTCAATACCAATCCTGATGGATTACTTTGTGGGGTTCAAGACATCAGTAGAAGAAGTCACTGCAGATGTGGAAATAGCAAGAGAAGTAGAATTAGAAACTGAAGATGTCACTAAAATCCTGCAATCTCATGAAAAAACTTGAATGGATGAGGAGTTGCTTCTATGGAAGAGCAAAGAAAGTAGTTTCTTAAGAGGGAAACTACTCCTGGTGAAAATGCTGTAAACATTGTTGAAATGACAGCAAACACTTTAGAATATTTATATCAATTTTGTTGGTAACCAGCCACAGGGTTGGAGGAGATGAACTCCGATTTTGAAAGAAGTTCTACTGTGAGTAAAATTCTATCAAACAACATTTCAGGTAAGAGAGAACTCTTTCATGAAAGGAAGAACCCATTGATGCAGCAAATTTCATTGCTGTCTAATTTTAAGCAATTGCCATAGCCATCCCACCCTTCAGTGACCACCATCCTGATCAGTCAGCAGCCATCAACATTGAGGTAAAACTCTCCACTAGCAACAAGATGAAGATTCACTGAAGGTTCAGATTATTGCTAGCATTTTTTAGCAATAAAGTATTTTTAAATTAAGGTATGTACATTTTTAGACATAATATTGTTGCACACTTGGTAGTACAGTGTAAACATAATTTTTATTTTTATTTATTTATTTTCACTGTTTCTGAAACCAAATCCCCAATGTCTCTGAATTATATCTGTACCGACTGTCATCTCTAATTGTGACAGGATCTCTTGAGCAATTTTATCTTTGAGGTTTTTTGGACCACAGAGGGTCAAGACGTGAAATGTGTAAAGGGTACCTTGAGAAAGAAGAATTGGAAAGAAAGTCCGAACCGCAGAGGATACAGCTAAAAACACTTAATATGATGCCCCCAACTAATTGGGGAAACTAGGCCAAGAATGGCAAAATTTATGTAGAAGAGTCAAATCTGAAGGATGGGTAGTGTCTCCTTGGAGTCTTGAGCTGGAACAGTTTCTGAGGTCATAAAGAGTCTCAGCAGTGATTATCTACAGTGATTGATTACTGATATCTGCCATGGGCCCCCAATGGAGTGTGTGTGGTGTGCTTGTCAGCCCTGTTGTGGCAGGGCACTACATTTTGAACTCTTCAGTCTTTTGCCTCTCTCTCCTTTCAGAAACACACAACCAACTTTTTCTTTCTCCTCATGAATATACATGGTTATCTACTTGCTGCTCAAATATGAGATTTATAGTAGTTTAGGCAGAATCTCTCAGAGGTATCTGGGCTAATGAGCAGTAAATGCCACTCAGCATATATCTCTAAAAACTATGAACATGGAAACCCCTACAAGTTGGCTTTTCCTGTGTAGTCACTTTTCCTTTTTGCAACAGATGTCCAATACATCAGGTTCTCCTATGCCTCAGAACCAACTGTCACCTTCAAATCCCCTGAAGGAGATCATGACTGTGGCAGGATCTATGCATCTGTCACTGGGATTCACACAAAAGACATGGTAGATTGACATGAGTTATGACTATAGAGTCTCTGGTACTTTCAGTCATAACTGAGCTCGCTGGAACATCTGTACCACTTGATGGTGTTAGTGTCCCCAGCTGTGTCCTGCTGCATAGATGGGAAATAGGACAGACAGGCCACCCACCTTGTTCCATTATTGCTCCACTGCCTGGCTCTTTGCTATTTTTCTAAAAATCAAATTTTCCTTAAATATTAAATAATCTTGTCCTCAAGGAAACCCTCTGTTTTAGTTGACTTGGGCTGCTATAACAAAATATCATAAACCGGGTGACTTAATAACAGATATACTTCATAGTTCTGGAGGCTGAGAATTTGAGATCAAGATACTGAGAGGTTCCATTCCTGGTAAAGACCCACTTCCTAGTCTGTAGACAGTTCCTTCTAGTTATGTTCTCACATGGTGGAGAGAGCAAGCTGCTGTCTCTTCCTCTTCTTATGAGGACACTAATCCCATCATAGGGGCCCCACCCTCATGATCTCATCTAAACCTAATTACCTCCCAAAGACCTACCTTCAAATACCATCACGTTGGCAGTTAGGGCTTCAATATATAAATTTGAGGGGAGAGGGCAACCCCTTCGGGTCCCCTCCCACTGTGGGAGCTTTTCTGTCCTCTCAGTAAATCCTGCTTTTTCACTTAAAAAAAAAATTTAGGGGGACACATTCAGTTCATAACACCCTCCTTTCCAGAAGGTGTGTTTTCATTGGAAAACGCGAATCTTTGATAATGCAAGCAAACTTTCTAACACTAAAGAGTTTGATTTGCAATTTGACCTGAAAGTTTCATGCTTTGGGTTTTAGGAGAGTTGGTGTGCTTGTGGTACTGAGTTGAGATAACAGAGCCTTAAAAATTATTAAGATTTAGAAAAACAATGGCGTTTTCAATTTTAAAAAGAGCAGTGAGTGACTTGATTGCTATTGCTAATCATAGAAAAATGTCATTGTGGAACTGTGTGGGAAAATACAGATGAAACAGTGAATAGGGAGGAATAGGGAGGAGGATTGTATGAGGCCATTGAAACTGTTTTCTGTTACATGTGCTGACAATTCTACTTGTTGAGTTACTAACATAATATGGATGTTCAGGAGCACATTTGATTTCAATTCCTACTCCTCCACTTAATAGCTGGGTGCAGTAGCAAGCACCTGTAGTTCCAGCTACTTGGAAGCTGAAGCAGAAGGATTGCTGGAGCCCAGCAAGTCGATGCTGGGGTGGCCATGAGCATGCCACTGCTCTCCATCCTGAGTGGCCATGAGCGTGCCACTGCACTCCATCCTGGGCAATGGAGTGAGACTCCAACTCAAAAAAAAAAAAATAGGCTGAAGGATTGCCTGAGCCCAGGAGGTATGGCTATGGTGAGCCATGATCATGCCACTGCTCTTCACCCTGGGCAACAGTGAGATCTCAACACAAAAATGAATAAATGAATAAATGAATAAATAAATAAATGGTATGATGGTTAATTTTAATTGTCAATTTGACTGAACCATGGAGTAGCTAGCTATTTGGTCAAACATTATTCTGGATATATGTGAGGGAACCTATTAAGTTTTGGGCTTCCTTAGAGACAGTTTCTATTAATTGCTCTCCTCCCCACCACCAGCCATGCTTTTTGTTGCTTTGACTGTCTTGTAATTCTTTGTTGAAAGTTGGACATTGAAACAATGTAGTATAGCAACTATGGAAATTAGATTCTCCTCCTCTTCCCCAGGGTTTGTCATTGTTGCTGTTTGTTTATTTAGTGACTTTTCTGAAAAGTCTGTAAAGTCTGTATTCTTTGTCATGTTTGAGTACTGAAGTCTCTGTTCAATTAGCTTAGGGGTGGAGTGATGATTAGAGACTTTTTTTTAAAATACTGAAAACAAACAAACCTCTCAGTATTTGCAAAGGGTTTCTGTGGGCACATTGGGGCATGTCTTGAACATTCATCCATGTCTCTGATAATGTTACCTCAGCCTTTATTGCCTGCTTGCATATAGCTTCAAGATTAGGTTGCATGAGGTGAGAATTTAGAGCCTTCTCAGGTCTTTCCTGACCACTCACACAGTCCTGGGATCACACACAGCTCTATGTGAGCATGTGACCTTCTAATGTCTCAGGAATATGCTGGAGATTCTCAAAGTCCCTATGGACATCTCACTCCCCTGGCTTTTCCTTTTAAGCTTTTTGGTTAGCCTATTATTTGCCAACTACTATCCACTACCTCCAGCAGCTTTGAAAATGAAAACAAGCCGGGCTTGGTGGCTCAGCCTATAATCCCGCGCCTTTGGGAGGCTGAGGTGAGTGGATTGCCTGAGCCCGCGGGTTCGAGACCTGCCTGGGCAGGCGAGACCTCATCTCTACAATAAATCAAAAAATTAGCCGGGCGTGGTAGCACGCGCTTGTAATTTCAGCTACTCGGAAGGCTGAGGCGGAAGGATCGCAGGAGCCCAGCAGGTCGAGGCTGCAGTGGCCGGGAGCGGCCACTGCACTCCAGTCGGGGCAACAGAGTGAGACTCCAACTCACAAAAAAAAGAAAAAAAAAAAAAGAAAATGAAAACTGCCTCCAAAGGTTTTCAACAAATATCCCCTGGGAAAAAGAGTTTTGCACTGGGTCACCTCCAAATCAAGTCAAATAAAGACTGCTAGGCCGGGCTCGGTGGCTCAGCCTTTAATCCCAGCACTTTGGGAGGCTGAGGTGAGTGTGCTGCCTGCGCCCGCGGGTTCAAGACCCGCCTGGGCAACTTGACAAGACCTCATCTCTACAATAAAAATCAAAAATTAGCCAGGTGTGGTAGTGTGTGCCTGTAGTTCCAGCTACTTGGAAGGCTGAGGCAGAAGGATCACTGGAGCCCAGCAGGTCGAGGCTGCGGTGGCCGGGAGTGGCCACTTCACTCCAGTCTGGGTGACAGAGTAAGACTCCAACTCAAAAAAACAAACAAACAAACAACAACAACAACAAAAAAGACTGCTAGCAACTGGACTTCCTAGAAACTCCCAGACAGGGCAAATCCTGACCATTCTCTGGGAATGAGGTTTTGGAAGAGCTCTAATCTTATTTTGCTCCCTCCCATGGCTGTCTGTCTTTCACTGTGAAAGGGCTGTTGATTTTCAAGACAATCACAAAACTGGGGGAGGTAGATTATGTGAAGAGGGCAAACTTAGCTCACTGTTCTTACTAAGACTCAACCATTTTTCTGGAATAAACACTCCCTGGATTGCTGCAAGCCTTGAGTTTAATTTACAGGGCTCCAAAAAAAGTCAATTCTGACCTTTTGTTCCCCCCCCCCCCAGTTTCTCATTGCCTTTACAGAGGAGAGAAGTTTTGAAGATTTTTCCCTATAATTTTTGCTGACATTACTCTAATGAAGTCTTAATTGGGAATTAGTGAGTGGTTCGAAGAAGCAGTGTTTGAGTTTTTCACTCTTAGAGGTGGAGTAGTTCCAAGTGATGACAGAGCCCAAGGTAAGACCATGGGAATGGACAGCTGGAACGGAATACCTGAAGGTCACTGCTGGGGAAGGAAGAAGGCAATGGATTTTAAGGCCAGGCTGATGAGAAGGTGTCTACATGGATGCTGAAATCCTCCAGAATAAGGATATGACTTGGCGGAAGAGGAAGACTGAACCAAGTGCCTAAGTCCTCCTTGACTGTGAAGGACTGACCTGAGACTGATAGCTGGTGGCAGTGGCAGTGTTGGAAAATAAGTTATTATATGCACAGTCTGTGTAGAAAACAACGATATTTTGAAGACCAAAGATGACCCAGAAATTTTAAAAGGAAATTATGATAAGTAAATAGATGTCTTACACTAAGAAAAGAAAGAATTGTTATCAATATAACTCACACAATCTACCAGGAGAAACATTCTTAGTGCTAACAGAGTATTTTCACTTATCTCTCCACACATCAGGAGGTGAAGGCAAGAACTACAACACTCGAGAGATGCATTGTCTTGTGAGTCACCCTCTCTGTTCATTTTTTAGGAGAGTTTCCTTTCTCTGAGTTTATATTCCCTATTTTATCTTTAAGTTTACATCATGCTTAAGTTTACATCATCCAACAAATCTCTGTTGCTGGAGATGATCTACCATAAAGTAACCTATCTTTAGTCCAAGGTTGAGTAAAGGCCTAGAGAATCCCAGAGAGCCACCCATTGCCTTGATTTTTGGAAAGGTGCTACTTTCTGCAGGCCCTGAAGGTACTGATTTAGCCATCTTTGGTCTTACACACAGAATCATGAGTATTCATTATGTAAAATTCTTGTAATTGATCTTTTCACAATTTATAATAGCTATGATCTTCATATCCTAAGCTATTGCAGCCTACAAAACCAATGTACAAAAAGTGTTTTACACTGAAATGTCCTAACTGGACCACTGCCAAGTTATGTCTGAAAACAAACCAAGATATCAAGATTTGGGGCTGGAAAACACATTCAGTATAATGGCTTAAAGGCACCATCACTCTAGTTCGGCTCTTAGGACTGTGAAAAGCACTTCAGGTTCAGCTCTCAAAACTATGAAAGTGAGACCCAGGGGACCTGAGGTGAATTCAGCTGCCTTTTTGCTAATTTTCCAATCACATGTTCACACAAGACTTTGCAGTAAACAGAATGAGGAAAATCAAGCAGGGAAACCTTGCTCTCCCTATCAAACTGCTATAACTCCCTCCCCTGTAAATCCCTATAGAGAGTGGTCAAGAATGACATCTCCACTCATTCCCTGCAGTCTGCAGTGTGTGACAGCCTTCCTTCCCTCCCCATCACTCAAAAAGGAGCAGCAATGAAAGATACTCTCCTCTCCAGAGTGATATCAGTTTTCATCATTCCCTACCTGTTTGCTACTTTTGACATCATTGAATGAATCAATTGATTTTTATCCCCAAAACTTTCTCCCCCTTCTGTCACCTTCGGCGACACCTCTTCCCTGTTTTTCCTTCTATAACTATGATTCTACCTCTTCCTACCCTGGCTCCCCCTCTTTCACCAGTTTCTTACCATTTTCTTGAAGCCCATCCTAAGCTTCATATTTTCTCCCTTTTTCCCTCAATGATTTTTGGTAACTTTCACCTAGTACCGTATTCTAATGACCTAATCTACATCTCCAGTCTCTACCTGTGAGCACCACACCTCTAGTTCTAACTGCCTACTGAATACTGACACTGATTTTTAGCAATTATCTCTAATTCAGCATGTCTCAGACTGTGCAAACTGTTTCCCTACAACCTGTTTCTCTTCTTGTCTTCCCTAGTTCCCACATCACCCAGCCTGAAAATGCTGAGTCATCATTAACTGCATTAACTCCTCTATCTCTCTCTCTTTCCCTCTTTCTCTCCATGTTTCCAGGTTCAGTCCCACTTAGTTTTAACCCAAAAAAAATCGCTACATGCTTCTCCTCTTCCTTCCCACTGCCTTCCCAGCCTTCTCCCTGACTTCAGGAAACTCCTCTTTTTTCCAATCCACACTGCTGCCTGAATTCCCACCACAGTACACAAATTTGATCAATGTCAGGCCATAGAGTGTCCCAGAGCTGATCGATTGTATGTCCCTGTTGGTCTGGAATGGTGCAGTTTATTCCGAGTGATCTTTTCTTTTCCCTGGTTGGCTGCCCATGTACTCTCAACAGTGGCCCATGTGAATGATGAATGTTGTGGTCATCCTATCATGGCTAACAGAATGAAATCCAAGCTCTTTCATCTGGCTTACAATCTGTCCTCAAGCTAGCCTTCTAGCTCCATCTTCTTCCACTCTATCCAACTGCCACTCCCCAAACACACCAAGCTATTTCTCACCTTGTTGTCATTGTCCACGCTGTTCTCTCTTCCTGAACATCTGTCCTCCATTTCCCACTTGTCAACTCCCCCTTCACCTTCACTGCCGCACTAGAATAGCACTTCTTCTGTGAAACAGGGTATCCTACCTGTCCCCACCCCTGACTGTCAAGAGCCTCCCCCCTCCCCCACTCCCCAGTAATCCTGTGGCAATTTGTTCAAAGCTTCATCATGTATTCCACCTTGAATCTAGTACAACACCGGGCACATTGCATCTCCTCAAAACGTTTTGAAAGGGAGGCTTTAAAGAAGCATGAAGCCAGGAGGGTTTTTTTTTTTTTCAGTTGGCTTTGATTAGAATTAAAAGCTTTTATTTTCCATATGGGACTTGCTTGAGAAAATCCAACATGTCAGAGCCAAGTCTCTTTCTTTATCTGTAGAGTAATAGGGAGAATAATTGCTGCTGCCAAAAAACTACCCATGTGAACTCAATAGGGTAATAAAAACAAGTCCCACTGTTGAAGAATAACGTGTTGAAATCGAGAGTGAGATGAGCTTCCCATCCCTGTCATCTATTCTTTCAGCTTACGGCCTGTGGCGGGCAGAGGCAGGAGAAGATTCTGAGATCTGGCAGATGGTTAAACAGAGGGTGTACCTATGCAAGAACAGAATTACTTATCTCAATACAAATGAAACTAATTTGAGGAATACCCATTTATTGAGCATGTATGTGAATCAAATTCTGTGCTAAGAATTTTCCATAGTTTCTTTATCCTCCCAATCTTGTAGATATTGATGGAGATTATGATTCCCTGTTTACACTGGAGGAAACTGAAGCTCAGAGAGGTTAAGTAACTTACCAAGGGCACAAAACTAGTAAGTGGGAGAAGAGGACATTATAATACTATTGTATGTACCAGTGTGTCTACATGGTGAGCCATCAGTCCTCATAACCACCTTATGCATTATATACTGTTATATCTCCACCATCATCAGGTGGAAGAAACTTCAAATAACTAGCTCAACATCACATAGCTAGGAAGAAACTGTGCCAGGCAACTTACCTCCAGTAATCATAGGCCTAGTCACCACCCTCACTGTCTTCCAGGTCTGCCTGACTTTATCTCCGCTCTCTCTACGTTGCCAAAGTCATCCATCAGATACTCTTTCCTCACTTCTTTAAGTGTGGTCTGCATACCAGCAGCATTGACATTGCCTGAGAGAATGTTAGAAAGACAGAATCTAGTGGCTGACTCCAGGCCTAGGAAGATATGATCTGTATTTTCACAAGATCCCCAAGACATGGTCCAAATCAGTGGTTCTCAATCTTATCTGCATATTGGACTCTCCTTGGGGAATTTATCTGATCCTGGGCTGCACTGACAGTAATTCTGCTTTAACTGTCTGGGTGTGATCTATGTATTGGGTTTTTGAAAAGCTTCCCAGGGGATTCTGATAAGAGGCCAGGTCGGAGAACCACTCCCTTAAGCATATGCAGCTGTTGCTTGCTTCCTTCTTTCCTTTACCCGTTCCTCTCTTAAATGCCATTGACAGCACTCAGGTGCTCCCCAGTAAAGCTTGCTGGGAGCTGGACAATTACAATATAGGATGATAAGCAGTATGTGAAGCAGTATCCCAAGGGCCAAGTCAGATTGCTTGGAGGACACCAGATGGGAGTTCAGTCTCAAGGACAAAGAGGAGCTCTTGGATTTGTTGAGGGGAATGTCAAGTTGGTGAAGGGAGAGTTCTGTGCTTATGACCAAAGGGAGATTTATAGAATTTTAAGCTATAACAAATTTTAGAGATCATCTAGTGAACCTAATGGTTTTTGAAACTTTTTTGACTGTAGCTCCCATTAGGAGAAACACTCTATGCCTCAGCTCAGAATATATATAAAGTTTTATAAAACAATATTTACCTTCATCAGATGCAATGCACTTTGATATTTTCTAGTCTTTCGATACTATTCTCTTCCATTAGAAAAAAAAATACTGGTCATGTTAAGCTGAAGTGATTTTCTGCCTCACTAATGGGTCATGACCTGTGGTTTGGAAGACCTGGACTGTATCCCTTCAGTTTTTCCTTAAGGAAACAGTGACCCAGAAGAGCTAAGCAGCTTGGCCTAGAAGAGTAAAGAAAAGTGTGTCCAAACTCTGGTGTAAGGTATTGGGGTTAGAGATCAAGAAAACCTGTGTGGTATTGACTGTCTTCCCTAGAAGTCTTGCCTTCTCTAGAAGTCCTCCTTATTTTTCTGGGAAGCTAAGGCATATTCTTATAGAGAGAGCAAAATGGTGAAGTAATAAGTGAGGTATCTGGGTCTTTTCTAGCCCCACTAAAATATCCTGAATATATCAACCCTACTGAGTAGGAATTATCAGTTTAGCTGGGTTAGAGAAGAGGGTGATGCCATCTGGGGGGAGTAGAGGGCCCTGTTAGAAATACCTGGGGCTTTGTCTAGTATATATGACTCCCAGCCATTTTGATACGCACCTTCCTCTTTCAAGATCCCAAACTCTCGCTGATAACAAGCCTTACTGAGGCCCCACTTGATAGGGTATGTCCTATCATTCTAGTGTGCTGGAGCAGGCAGAAAAACAAAGACGACAGCTGCTGATCTCTTGAGCGATAGTTTCCCACAATTAAGATTTCAGAGGTCAGTAAAAATTCAAAAAGAGTTTAGGAATCAATATCAGGGTGTCAATTTTTCCTTGTCCCAAATTAAGGAATATATATACATATAATATATATTATATTATTTGTAATATATTATATAGAATATATACAAAAAACAAATTGTCCCCCAATCTTCTCCCAACTAAATATCATAAGAGCAAGAAGGATATAATCTCAGATAAAAGATAGTCTTCTACATTAAATACATTTCGCTTTTTATAGATAACAAAGCTACAACATTGTCCTAATTTTTCTTATTTTGCTGTGAACACTTCATTACACACTAGTGCTGGTTTGTAGAACAGTGCCTGGAATTACTGTTCCAACAGATATAAACTTCTTCCTGAGGCTATTCACTCTCCAAATGAGGAAATTTGGATTCTTTCTGTCTTGCCTGGCATGGAAGATAATTGTTTTAAATCATAAAAAAAGCCATTAAGTAGTCTAGAAAATTATACACAAGCCATTAGCTAGATGACACTAAATGTGAAAAGCAAGGCAGGTCTGATTATTTAGTTTCTCAAGCCATCACTATTTCAAATTTGGCTGTAGATTGCTATCATTCTGGTGCTGAGTGTTGAAGGTGATAGGCACTTGCTTACTTTCCCTCTGCACGATTTCAAGTTTACACAAATGCTGGAAGAGCTGGCCTAGTTTTCCAAAACTCTAGTTCCTCTCAGCTCCACATGGGTCAGATTAAATACATTTTCTGCACGATGGGCGTTCTTGTTTTGTTTTAGTTGTACATTCTAAGGTTGTTTGTGAGCTCTAGAAGAAACTTTTTTTTGTTACTGAAATGAGCAAATAAATATAGGCAGATATTTAATTCATTATAAAATTCTGCTGAATTAAAGTGAAATTCTAATTGTAGCTGTCATTCTCCTTATTAATATTGGTTTAGACAGTAATTTTCACTTCTTTACCCAATCATTAATGGTGAGGGTGTATGTGAAGAAACAGAGCAAGATTTATTATTAGTATACCATCTGTTAAAAAGATGTTCTGGAGAAACCAGATAGATGTACATCTAAATGTTGTAATTAAATGTTATGTTTTACCAAAAAAATTCTAGATCACGTCTAATGCCCCCTTGGGACGTCAATGAATCACTGTTTCAATTTATTACGAACTTTGAAAAGTAAAAAAAAAAAAATCATTTTTAAACCTTTGAATTAGCTGTTTGTTTAATTAATGTAGGACTCCCTAAAAGTTATTTATCTTTTCCTTTTTTGCTTGCTTCACAGAAGCAACTGAATTCTGGAAATGTTTCTATCTCTCACATAATTCTTACTGATATCAAAACTGAGCAAGGAAACTGAATCAGAGGGCCTGGTGCAGTGGCTCATGCCCGTAACCCCAGCACTTCAGGAGGACAAAGTGGGCAGGCCGCTTGAGCCCAGGAGTTTGAGACCAGCCTGGGCAACAAAGCAAGACATTCATTGCCACAAAAAAAAAAAAAGAAAAATTAGCTGGGTATGATAGTGTATACTGTAGTTCTAGGGACTCAGGAGGCTAAGGCAAGAGGTTTGCTTGAGCTCAGGAGTTCACAGCTGGGGTAAGCTATGATGGTGCCACTGTACTCTAGCCTGGGTGACAGAGTGAAACCTTGTCTCAAAAAAACTCCCCAAACCAAAAACTGAATCCAAGATGCCTCGTGAAGTTTTTTGTTTTTTCTTTTTGCCCTTTCTCTGCTAACTCTGTGTGGGTTTTTTTGTTTCTTTGTTTTTTTAGTTGGAGTCTCACTTTGTCACCCAGGCTGTAGTGCAGTGACACATTCACAGCCATCCCAGTGTCGACCTGCTGGGCTCCGGCAATCCTTCGGCCTCAGCCTTCCAAGTAGCTGGAACTACAGGTGTGCACTACCAAACCCGACTAATTTTTTTATTTATTGTAGAGACGAGGTCTCACCAAGTTGCCCGGGCTGGTCTTGAACCCACAGGCTCAGGCAATCTACTCGCCTTGGCTTCCCAAAGCACTGGGATTACAGGCTGAGCCAGTGAGCCCGGCCACTCTGTGTTTTTAGTGCAGCACATTTTATTTTCCCATCTGTATGATTTGCTTGAAGGTTTTGATATTTACATATCATAAAAGAAAATGTTCGAAATGTATGAAGAAAAACACATTTCCTTGAGTCTGATTAAGCTATCTCCTAATGTTTAGACCAGCTTTTTACAATGTGGAGGTTTTAGGAGTGTTTTTGGGCATTAGTATTCTAGAGTATTATATTGTTCATCTGTGCTCAATCTGCTCATTTTACCTATGAGAATGATATGAAAATGTGTCTGCATCCAATCAGTCCTGTAGAATCTTCTCCCATTTTTACTGTTGCTGATGCTGTTTAGCCCTCATCATTTTTAATTTTTTTAATTTTTTGAGTTGGAGTCTCACTCTGCTGCTCAGACTTGAGAGCAGTGGCCATTCCCAGCCACCGCAGCCTCGACCTGCTGGGCTCTGGCAATCCTTCCACTCAGTCTTCCAAGTAGCTGGAACTACAGGCATGCACTACCACGCCCAGCTAATTTTTTAATTTATTGTAGAGATGAGGTCTCGCCAAGTTGCCCAGGTGGTTCTTGAACCCGCAGGCTCAGGCAATCCACTCACCTCAGCCTCCCAAACGTGGAATTACAGGCTGAGCCACCGAGCCTGACTTCTCATCATTTTTAAAATGAAAATATACATAACACAAAGTTTATCATTTTAGTTATTTTTAAATGTACAATTTTGGTGGCATTAAGTATACTCACATTGTTGTGCAACCCCATTTTTTTTTATTTATTTATTTTTACTGCAACAGGTTACTGCAACAGCCTTCAAAATCCAGTCTTGTTTCTAAAGCTTGCCCCATTAAGGAAGGAAACAGAAATATTACCTCTGCTGACTTATTTTCATCTATGCATAGAAGAAAAATGGAAAGATGGAAGGGCATTCTTTGTCAATTCTTTTCTGCTTTAGGATTCAGAGTAGCTGAAAATTAAATGCAGATAATGTTCTTGGGGCAAAGAAAGCCAACTACCGCTGTACTGATTCTACCCAGATACAGGTTATTCCTTGCTCAGGACATCTCAGCCCAAACAATTGTTCTGCGAGCATATAGAAAAAAAGAAAAAGAAAAGAAAACTCATTTGGCTAACAAGTCCAACACAAAAAGACTTTCAGAAGTAAAATCTGGGCTGGGTGCAGTGGCTCATGTCTATAATCCAGCACTTTGGAAGGCCAAGGCAGGAGGACTGCTTGAGCCCAGGAGTTCAAGGCCAGACTGGACAACCTAGCGAGACCTCATCTCTGCCAAAATCTCAAAAAATTAGTCAGGCATGGTGGTATGCACCAGTAGTCCCAGCCACTTGGTAGGCTGAGGTGTAAGGATTGCCTGAGCCCAGAAGGTTGAGGCTGTGGTGAGCTGTGATCATGCCACTGCACTCCAGCCTGGGTGACAGATGGAGAGCCTGACTAAAAACAAAAGCAAAAAAAAGGTAAATCTTTAGTTTTAAAGTTTGCAAAAGTAATCATTTCAAAAATATAAAACTCTTAGATATTCAAACATTGTATCTGGTGCATGCAAACAGAAGCCTGAACTGCCTCCACCCCACCAGGTGGCTGAAGTTAGCTGGTCTGCACCAAACCTTGAGGTCTCTTGGTGTGGGGAGTAGGTGTGTTGAGAATGCGAAGCCCACTGATGCAAAGGACTTCGACTGGAGCCTTTGGCAGTGCAGTTTTGTATCACTAGATGTCAGTGTGGACTTTCCCAACCACTACCTTTTCGCCTTTGCAGGAGATTGACTAGACATCACCCAGGGGCCCTCAAGTCCTGACAAACATAGGGTTTTTTTCAGAACTGTAATTTCACCAAATATTTTGGCTACTTACATATTCTACCTTTCCAGAATTTTTAAAAACACAAACAGAAAGTCTGAAACAAAGGTGGTTCTAATTTCATTGCTGCGACCTTCTAATTTCGATGTTTGCATCTGGAAGGCAGCCTACAGGGATGTTACAAGGCAGGCAATGGAAAGTTCCACGTAGGGCCTTTTAACGACAGTGAGCTAATCTGGCGACTTTAGGCCCAGCTTCAGGAAGTCATGGCATCCTATGCTACCATGGCTCAAGAATGGGGCATGAAGCCAAGACGAAATATGTATGGGTTTGCCACAAAAGAATTTAGCGACTGTATTTATCAGATTTTCTTTTTTTGAGGTATTTTGTAATCAGGCAGTTTCTGAAATCTTAAAGAATAGTCATTGTATTACTTTTCTTATAGATGATGTCACAGATTACCACAAATTTAGTGGCTTAAAACAATACAGATTTGGCTGGGAGTGGTAGCTCACGCCTATAATCCCAGCACTTTGGGAGGCCAAGGTGAGAGGATTGCCTGAGTTTGAGACCAGCCTGGGCAACTTGGCAAGGCCTCATCTCTACAATAAATCAAAAAATTAGCTGGGCATGGTGGTGCGTGCCTGTTGTTCCAGCTACTTGGAAGGCTGATGTGGATCACTTGAGTCCAGTAGGTCAAGGCTGCAGTGGCCGTGAACATGCCACTGCACTCCAGCCTGGGTGACAGAGTGGGACTCCGACTCAAAAAAAAAAAAAAGCATAGCAAAACAACACAAATTTAACTTACAGTTCTGGAGGTCAAGAGTTTGAAATAGGTCTCAAAGGGTCAAGGTGTCAGCAGAGCCATGTTCCCCTGGCTCTCAAGACAATTCACTCTATTTCCTTTTCCAGCTTCTAGAGGCCACTGGCATCCCTTGGCTGGTGGCCGCCTTTTGTCTTCAATAATGACTTTGAGTCCTTCTTTGCATCACTCTGATCCTACCTCTCTTGTCTCCTTCCTTTACTTACAAGGACACTTGTAAGTATACTGGGCCTACTCAGATAATCCAAATGACCTCCCCATCTCAAGATCCTTAATTTCTTTATACCTGCAAAGTTCCTTGTAAGTTAACATATTCACATATTTCAGGGATGAGGACATAGGCATCTTTGGGTGAGTGGTGGGGACATGTTTGCGCCTACCACAGTCATTATTTTTAAAGTAATATATGATGCAATTTTTCAGGTGATAAACTTTTAAATAGATGAAGTCAGTGTCATAGACAACTGCTGTTTGTACAGTAGGCTGTTGGAAAAGAACTAGGCCTAAATCTCCTTTGCTCATGGAATAATAATAATGAAGAAAAATAAATTTGTCACACCCAGTGTTAATATTTGATTACCCTCCAACCTGACTGTGCATTGATTCCATTGCCCCTTGTTGACCCTTATTTTCAGGATGTCTATACCAGGAATAGCATCGATTTGGCACAGGGTGAGCTCAGACAGCACAGGAGGCCTGGTTCCCATACTGAGAAGCATCAAGTAAAATGATGTAATGAACTGAGAGAACAGATTAGGGTAGCCTGTGTGCATTTCCAGGTAAATTCAACATAGAGTTGGAGGCCTAAACCCAACAGAACCTATGCCTTTCCACAACCTCAACGCCAGGATATGCAGTTCCTCCTTTTGCAAGTACTGACCTTAGGGTTGTGGCCTCATGAATGTGCTCCTTCCCTCATATTCCTACTTAGTATTACCACCAGGGACCAGAAAATTTTACCTGTCATCCTTGACTCTTTCTTCTTGGTCAAGGATGACATCTAGTTGGTCTCCAAGACTGGTAGAGGCTGCTCTCTCAAGAGTTTTTGAATCTGCCCTACCACCCCTGGATTCAGTTTCTCTTCACTTCTTGCCTGGATGACTACATTAGCCTCTGGACTAGTCTTTCACTTCACTGTGCTTTCTTTCCTCCCATCAATCCTTTGTCCAAAATACTGCGGGGTGGGGGGGTCTCTTTCCCAACTGTAAATATAATCATGCTACTTCCCTGTTTAGGAAACTGGTTTCTTTCTTTTTTTTTGAGTTGGAGTCTCACTCTGTCACCCAGACTGGAGTGCAGTGGCCGCTCCCGGCCACCGCAGCCTCGACCTGCTGGGCTCCGGCAATCCTTCCGCCTCAGCCTTCCGTGTAGCCGGAATTACAGGCATGCACTACCACGCCCGGTTGATTTTTTTGATTTATTGTAGAGATGAGGTCTCGCTGCCCAGGCGGGTCTCGAACCCGTGGGCTCAGGCAATCCACTCACCTCAGCCTCCCAAAGGCATGGGATTATAGGCTGAGCCACCGAGCCTGGCAGGAAACTGGTTTCCTTCTGCCTTCTGGATTGATTCCAGTCTACTTAGCCCAGCACACCAAGCCGGTTAGACTTTGCTCCAACCTAGTTTTCTGGTCTCTTCTCTCACTTATCTCACCTACTGCTTTTCATTCCAGCTATAGTGAACTGCTTGAAGTTCTTCAGATGCTCAGAGCTCTTCCTTGCTTCCTGCTCCCTCAGCCTGGAATGCCAGCTGTCCCTTGAGACTCAATTCAATGTCACTTCTGGGACTATATAAGGGGGGACCCAAAAAACCTCGGAATTTATTTATAAAAAATTGTGTATTTATTCTTACATGTTTAAACTTCAGTCACCTTCAAAGTACTCTTTGTTTGACGTAATATACCTACCAAGATGCTTTTTCCACTGGTCAAAACAGCTTTTGAACTGGTCAATTTTGATGCCTTTTAGTGCTTCTGCCCTTTTTTTGTTTCATGGCCACATCAGCAAAATGTTTCCCTTTGAAGACTTTTCTCATCTGGCAAAACAAAAAAAGTTGCTTAGAGTGAGATCAGGTGAACAGGGAGGGTGGGGCATGGAGGTCATGCCTTTTTTTTTTTTTATCAAAAACTGCTAAACAGCACTGTGTGGGCAGGTGCGCTTATAAATCACCCACCGTGAAATGGGCAAATACGCTGAAGGAATCTCCAAAAAAAATTCACTGATGCCAAACGCAACCTCTCTCAGCAATGCTAGCTGGTACACTGGTGAACACAGCCTTTCACAACAATGCTAGCTGGTGCACTGATGCTAACTGCTTCCTAGAACACTCACCCAGTGGAGGAAACCTGCACTACAAGGGGCCCACCCTCTAAAAAATAATTCTAGATTTTTTTTGGTCCCCCTGATATCTTTGTCCTTCACTCAACCCCTTCAGCTTCAGTAGTCATTCATTCCTTCATTCAGCTCCAGCATGCCTTTACCGCATTGTACTCTTAATTATCTCTTCATTTATATCTAGGTCCCCTGATTATAAGCTATAAGGTTTTTGAAGGCAAGGACCCTCCTGTTTGTTTTAACTCTACATCCTCAGATGTCCAGCCACTCTGCGTAAAAAATAAAAACATCTCCATTGTGAGTCCTAAGCTATTCTGATGTTTCCCTGCACCAGGGATGACCCAGCTCAGGGCTATGTTCCAACACCCACCTGATTTAGGCTCGTATTCCTAGAGTTCAGTCAGAGCCCAGCTAGCTTCTGGGAAACAAAAGGTGGGGTGTGTTGACCAGGAGCTCTTGCTCTATTTTCTTTCTTGTTGCTGTGGAAAGATAGTCCTGAAAGTATGACTTCACCCTTTCCAACCTGGCCTACGTTGGGGGCATAGATCACTCACTAGCAAAACTCACAGGGAATTGGCCACCAAAGGTATGGACTGCCCTGGCTGAAAAGTGTATAAGACAGCCAACTTCACACACGAACTTAATGTGGTAATGACAGATGTTAAGTCAGTAGTTATTCAGGACATGCATTAATCACTGCTGCCTGGCCCTAGCACTCCACAGCAGTTACTCAAAGTCTCCTGCGTGCAGATTGTCTTAGAGCTCTCTAGAAGCAGGCGCTGTGAGGAGTTAAAAATAAAGCAGAAACAGAGTTCCTATACTTGGGAGGTTTATACAATCTAGGCCAAAAATGTGGGGCTTGCCTTTATTGGGGATTTTGGCTACCTTTGAGAAAGGAGGTGGTGAGAGAAAATGTCTTATAATACTTTTTAACCATTCATGTACAATAGTGATTTAAGCAAGTGACAAGAGGCAGTTTGGAGGTGCATGCTCTTTGGAGGAGGGACCACATGCATTATGTAGCAGAGAGCTATTTTTTCTCCAAGCCTGTCTTCACTTCTGTAGGCTGGGAAAATCCCTTTGGTACTGACCCCATGATATGTCTTCCCACTAAATTTTGTGTCTTTTCAACAGCATGCCCCCAATACCTTTTAGAACACTATGTATAGAATCTGAGAGGTTTCTTCATCATAGAGAAAAAGCATCTTGGATTGTGGCTGGTTTGTATTAAGGGTTTTTAAACAGGGTTTAAAGATAAAAAAATAGTTTGAAATACAAAGTGAATTAATTGAGAACATAATATAAATATTTAAGATCTTATTAATACTACATACCATTGTGATAAACAAGAATTAAGTTATTTTTATTAGCAGGTGCTGACATTGTATCACAAGCTATTTTTAGAAAAGAAAATGATTCTGGAATCTATGTTAAACATAGCATAGGACTCTGGTCATTGGCTGATTAACATGAAACATTTTTGTGACACATTCAAGCCTATTTAGGACCTCCCAAAGGCTCTTTAGTCAAAGTTTTAACTACCCTGTAGAATCAATAGAAAATTTTTTCAAAAAAAGTTTTAAATATTAAAGATTTCAAATAGCTAGTCTCTGGTTTCTTTTTTTTTTTTTGAGTTGGAGTCTCACTCTGTCGCCCAGACTGGAGTGCAGTGGCCGCTCCCGGCCACCGCAGCCTCGACCTACTGGGCTCCGACGATCCTGCCGCCTCAGCCTTCCGAGTAGCTGGAATTACAGGCATGCGCTACCACGCCCGGCTGATTTTTTGATTTATTGTAGAGATGAGTCTTGCCAAGTTGCCCAGGT
>NW_007255813.1:1301-4580 GCF_000164805.1 Carlito syrichta | reverse complement strand
ATCCACTCACCTCAGCCTCCCAAAGGCACGGGATTACAGGCTGAGCCATCGAGCCTGGCTGTCTCTGGTTTCTTAATGACAATTTCATACATGTACGTGTGTGTGTGTGTGTGTGTGTGTGTGTGTGTGTGTGTGTGTGTGTGTATTCATCCATCCCATAGTAGAAAGATATGGATTTGTTATCATGACATATTATGTTATCATTATTATCGCAGTAATAGATATACTTATTAGTAAGCTACTACTAATTATTACCAATAAATCCTTAAGCATCAACAATGCACTAAAATTACACAAAATGGTAAAATCAATCCAGTGAGTATTAGTACATATTAAGCCGCACAATATCACAACCTGCTAGAGATAATATGCAAATTATTACAACCTGCTAGGAATAATGATATTGAGATTAAAATCTGTTTATCTATTAACAACTTTCAAAATACTTTCACACAGAGAAAGAATCTTTTGAGACTCATAATCACTCTGTGAGACTAGCATTGCACAGTATGATCATCTGTGGTTTTATAGAGGAAACAGGTTTAGCTAGGTTAAGTGGCTTGCCCTAAATCCCACGGCCAGTGTCAGACAGAACCAGGGCCTAACCCCAGTTTGCACCCAACCACTTCAAGGTGTGCTTATAATCCTGTCATGATTGGCTCTTGCCTTTTGTTTCTCAAAAAAAAGAAAGAAAGAAAGAAAGAAAGAAAGAAACTAATGAAAGTACAGGGGAGACTGAAAATTTATTAAGGACATTATAGAAAGTATTGATGTTCTCTGAAAAATTACCCAACAATGCGATTCCTGAATACTCTAAAAAAATAAGTATCAGAATTTAAGATATAAGTTTCTAAACACCATTAAAATCTTGAACAGTGTTTTCTGTAGGATCCATTAAGATAAATTTTAATGTTTAGATGGGCCATTTACTTCCTTAAAAAATAAAATACAACAATAGGAAAAAAGGCCTATTTAAATATTGGTAATTACCCAAGTCGTGTTTGTAAACCCCCCCCAATAAACAATGAGGACAGTCCTGTCAAAAAATAAAATAAATAAATAAAGGTGATTGGCCCGGTGCGGTAGCTCAAGCCCGTAATCCCAGCACTTTGGGAGGCCGAGGTAAGAGGATTGCCTGAGCCTGTGGGTTCGAGACCAGCCTGGGCAACATGGTGAGACTTCGTCTCTACAATAAAATTAGCTGGACATGGTAGCACGCGCCTGTAGTTCTGGCTACTTAGAAGGCTGAGGTGGAAGGATCATCAGAGCCCAGCATGTTGACGCTGGGGTGGCTGTGAGCGTGGCACTGCACTCCAGCCTGGGCGACGGAGTGAGACTCCAACTCAACATACATACATACATACATACATAAATATTTTAGTAAAGAGACCAGGTAGTGTATGAATAGTTATTTCTTTTAAAAAAGACAAAACTATGACTATCTTTTAAATACTATAATGAGAGGAAAAAGGGGATGGCAAAGACTTTAGCAAAATGTATAGGGCTGGTACTGGCTGCAGAAGAGCCCCCCTGGGAGGCTGTGGACCACCTGAGAAGACTAATGGGTACCATAGGTCTTCTGCCCTATGCAAATCCACTGTCCCACACATCAAAGGTCTGTACAGCTTTAAAGGAGAGAGCAAGAGAGAAAAGAGGAGCACAAAGTAGAATAAGTATCAAAGGGAAGAGGCTCATCCCAAATAAAATTCAAATTAGACAACTGCAAACTGATGAGTCAAGGATTTTTATTAAAATTTCACAAGTAGCTTATCTGTTCCAGTGTGGGTTTCCAGCCAATAATTTTGTCAACATGACGTGCACTCAATACACACCAAATTTTGAACCCCAAAAGTCTTTGGTCAAAATATCATCATTTAATCATGTGAGGAGGAAGAAAAACAAAATATATTTAAAAAGTTAACATGTGAGGAATTCTAGAGAGTTGGGGTTCTGGTTTCTTGAAGAGTCACTGAGACATTAAAACAAGTTTTGATTGTGTCCAGGAAAGCATCATTTAGACCAGCGCTTCTTCAAATGTAGGCTGAAGTCTAATGGCAGCAACAACATCACTGGGCAGGTGTTAGGATGCAAATTCTCCAGGTCCAACTCTGAGCTATGGAATGAGAATCATTGAGGGCCGGCCCCAGCAGTCCGTGATTCATTTGTGCACTAAGTTGCAAAGCACTGATTTAGACCACTGTTTGTCAAACTGCAGATTACAGCCCATTAGTGCGTTGTGAAATCAACTCAGTGGGCAGTGAACAGCATTTTACAAAAGTGAAATAGAATAGAAAATGGAGTACATTTCAGGTGGCATGGGTATAGTCTCATAAAATTTGTTTCAGTTCTACATACATGTGCACTTGTGTGTCCTAATTTTGGTGGGTAGCACTTTTAATTTTTTTTTTTTGTTGGAGTCTCACTCTGTCGCCCAGACTGGAGTGCAGTGGCCGCTCCCGGCCACCGCAGCCTCGACCTTCCAAGTAGCCGGAACTACAGGCGTGTGCTACCATGCCTGGCTAATTTTTTATCTATTGTAGAGATGAGGTCTCGCCAAGTTGCCCAGGCAGCACTTTTAATTTTTGAAGTACTGATAAAGAAGCTACACATTTAAATTAAGTCAGAACTGGTTGGTTGGCAATAAGACACATTGACAGCTTCACATTGCTGTTTACAGAGAGGTGAGAAGGTTTGGAGAAGGGAGAGCTGGAAGAGAGGACCAAGGAAAAGGATTTACAATGCCACCATTTTATCTCCAGAAACTGTCTTGGAGAAAGAAACAAAAAGGCTCACTACAAAGGAGATGGAAGGGGAACCTATCACACAGGAAATGTCAAGGAAAATAAGAGCATGATAAGTTCACAAGGGACCTTCAGGAGAACCGTTTGAGTAAGACTGGATGTATGCATTCACTCATTGACTCATGCACAGAACATTCATTGTACCATCATAAGTGCCAGGCACTGTGTTTGGACGTGAAGTTCATCATGGAGATAATTGTTTAGTGACAGCAAAAAGTCTAATAATAATGATGACATGATCAGTGCTACAAAGGCGATACTAGTACTGAGAGGGAACATTGCGCTGATGGGGTGGGGGAGTGATAGGAGATGTCTGTAAGGAGGGCACTTAACCAAAATGATGACCACACCTTAATATATTTCATATGAAAGCACTGAGTATATTTGCTTTTTCATTTTCATGTGTGTTTGGGTACATATGTATTATATATATATATATACATACATATATATATATATATATATATATATATATATA
>NW_007255813.1:0-1034 GCF_000164805.1 Carlito syrichta | reverse complement strand
GTACTTGACTAGTTGAGGCCGGAGTTGCGTGCAGGTAGTGAAAGAATTCAAGACAGTTATACATTAAGAAAGGTAGATTTATTAAAGGGAAGATATAAAGATAACGCTGCAAGAGAGACGTGGGCAAGAGGCTGAGGTTGGGGCTAGAGGGGCATTTTATAGGACTGTGCTGGGGGCTTCCATGCTGGAATTGCTGTGCTAAGGGACTACTTGTGGGAATTTTGCTCAAAATAACTATGATTATCAGTGTGCCAGTTGTTTAACAATGATCAGTTGCTTCTTGCAGCCTAAACAGCATGTTCCTGCAACACTTATCAGGTTTGCATGTTCCATCCTGAGGCTGAGATTTTAAGGTCCCTAACTTGAAATGTTTACCCACTTGTTATTGGCCTATTTGGGGCCTTATAGTTCTCCACAATAGATTCACTTCTGTTTAAAAACTTGACTCCCATATCCTTTGAAAGAGTGAGGAAACTCATCACATAAACTACTCGTCGCAAATATGGGAGAAAAAAGACAAAATGTTTTTCTGCAGTTTTACAAAACACCCTTTGTTATTATTTTCACATAGAGGACTCTTTAGGCATTTTCAAAATGGGAGAGTCAGATAGGGTTATTCTCTGGATATCCAGACCAGGCTCTGCCCTCAAGCCTCAAGACACAACACCAACACCTAGGAACGCACTGGAAATGGTATTAAATTCCATTTTAGAAAAATTACAGGATGTTAAAGGCGCAGGTGCCCTAGGATTTACAACAAACATTTCAGGTAAAGTCCCAAAAGATAGAATAATTTGCTCACTACACAAAATTTAATTTAGTGTTGGGCCTAGATCTCAGGTCTCTTGAGTTGGACGCAGCTTTCTCTGCACTACGGTTTTTGCCCTACCACTGAGGGTCAAGCTGGATTATCCTTAGTTCTTCCAACTCTGCGCTTGCTCCTAGGTTGGAGTGTTGTTTTTTGTGTTTTTTTTGAGTTGGAGTCTCACTCTGTCGCCCAGACTGGAGTGCAGTGGCCGCTCCCGGTCACCGCA
>NW_007255812.1:137356-144643 GCF_000164805.1 Carlito syrichta | reverse complement strand
GGGCGAAGGGGAGGAGAGCCACCCAGTCCCCACCAGTCTCCAGGGCTAATTTAGTTAAGGCCTCTTAATGTTCTATTCATGCATTCTACCTGTCCTGAACTTTGGGGCCTGTATGCACAGTGTAACTTCCAATCTGCTCCAAGAACCTGAGCTAGTCCCTGTGTTACCATAGAAACAAAACCTGGTCCATTGTCTCACCCTATTTGGATGGGGAAACCATACCTTGGCATAATGTCCTCCAGGAGTTTCTTTACCACTATTGGTGCCGTTTCATGTTTTGTAGGAAATGCTTCAGTCCAGCCTGAAAAAGTGTCTATAAACACCAGTAAATACTTGTAACCATATTTTCCCGGTTTTATCTCGGTGAAGTCTACCTCCCAGTATGCTCCTGGCCTGTTACCTCAGAGTCTGGTTCCCAGGTTGGATTTGTGTGAAGAGGCATTTGTTACTTGACAAGCGTAGCACTTGGCCACGATCTGTTCAATTTTAGATTGTGAGTCTTTGATGATTATTTTAACATGTCGTATCAAGTCTCCCAATTTTTTTGTTCCCATATGAGTACTTTTGTGTATTTTTATGAGGAGCTGTTGTCCTAATTTTTCTGGTAAGATTACACTGAAGTTCGCTGCCCTCCACCGGTCGTGCAAGTATTGTACCATAGGTTGGCGTTTGATCCAATTTAAGTCTTCTTCTGTGTATGTGGGGTCATCTGGCAACTCTGGTGCCCCTAGGTCTGGTAGCGTAGTTACTAGGACATAATTTACAGACATGGCTGCCTCCTTTGCTTTTAGGTCAGCCAAGTGGTTTCCCCTGGCTACCGGTGTGTCCACTGTCTGGTGTCCCGGACAATGGATGATGGCTAATGCCTTGGGTAGCCAGAGGGCTTGTAGCAGCTCAAGGATTTCAGCTTTGTTTTTGATAGTTTTCCCTTCTGCCGTTAGAAGCCCCCTTTCTCTGTAAATGGCTTCATGTACATGAGCCATGGCAAATGCATACCTGCTGTCCATATAAATGTTTACCCGTTTGCCAGCTCCCATAGTCAGCGCTTTGGTTAGCACGATTAATTCGGCCCATTGGGCAGAGGTTCCGGCCACTAATGGTTCTGCCCAGACAGTTTCAGTCTCCATGGCTACAGCTGCCCCCGCATACCTTGTTCCATTCCGGATGAAGCTACTGCCATCCATGTACCAGGTGTTATCTGCATCAGGCAAGGGCTGATCCTGGAGGTCGGCTCTCACCCCAGGCACCTGGGCCAGGATTTCTTGACAGTCATGGAAGGGGGCCTCCCAGTCTGGGTTGGGGAGTAGCATGGTTGGATTCAAGGAGGTAGGGGTCTGGAACAGAATTCTAGCAGGATCTAGGAGCAAGCCCTAGTAGTGAGTCAAGAGGGCATTACTTATCCATCGATCTGGTGGCTGTCTGAGCCTCTACAGCATGGGGTGTACTGACATACAGTTCTTGACTCATGGTTATTTTGTCAGCATCCTTGACCATAGTGGCGACTGCCGCAATGATTTTCAAACATGGGGGCCATCCAGCTGCTACAGGATCTAATTTCTTTGAGGGGCATGCTATGGGCTTTTTCCAGGGGCCTCACTGTTGTAGCAGGACCCCCTTTGTGACCCCTTTCAGTTCATCCACAGATAGATGAAACAGCTTTGTTAAATCAGGTAACCCAAGGGCCGGGGCTGAGAGTAACACTTGTTTGAGGTTATTAAAAGATTGGTTCATGGCCTCCGTCCAAACAAAGTCTTGCTTATTTTTAGTGGCTTCATATAGTGGTCTAGCCAACTCAATGAACCCTGGAATCCAAAAGCGGCAGAACCCCACTGAACCCAGGAATTCACGTACCTGGTGGACACTTTGTGGCAGTGGAATTCTTAGAACAGTTTCCTTTCTAGCATCCGTTAGCCATCTCTGCCCATCTTTATTTTGTGTCCCAGATAGCTCACCTCCGTTCTGCAGATTTGTGCCTTCTTTGCCGAGGTGTGGTACCCCAGGGTACCCAGAGTTTGTAACAAGTCCTTGGTGGCTTGCAGACACGTGTCTCGGTCCTCTGCTGCCAGCAGGATACCATCAACATACTGTAACAGAGTGAGGTTGGGGTTCTTTGTACAAAACTCATCCAAATCCTCGTGCAGTTCCTCATTGAAAATGGTGGGTGAATTCTTGAATCCTTGAGGCAGTCGTGTCCACGTGAGCTGGCCATTGATACTCTTTTCTGAACCTGTCCATTCAAAGGCAAAGATGTCTTGGCTTTTTGGGGCCAAGGACAAACTGAAAAAGGCATCCTTTAAATCCAGCACAGTATACCATGTCCTGGTTGGGGGCAGAGTGGTGAGGAGGGTGTAGGGGTTTGACCGTAGGGTGTATGTCCATTACTCGCCAGTTTACCTCTCGTACATCCTGAACTGGCCATATTCACCTGAGTTCGGTTTTTGCACCGGCAGCAGGGGAGTGTTCCAGGCTGACTGACAGGGTCGCAGCACCCCCGCACTTAATAACGGCCAGATGTGAGGGGCTATACCTTCCCGTGTGGTCAGGGGCATCCGGTACTGCTGTACCCTGACCGGATCAGCTCCCAGTTTCAGTTCTACAGACACTGACAGCCGGTGCTTGGCTAGTCCCGTTCCCCCTGTCTCTGCCCATGCTTGGGGAAAACTCTGTAGCCAGCAGTTTATATCATCCATTGGTGGTAGTGGCCTTTGGAGGAGATGATACTCATCCTCCAGGCTTATAGTGAGCACCTGGATAGGATGTCCATTTTTGTTTAAAATCTTTGTCCCCTTTGGGTGAAAGCTGATTTGAGCTCCCATTTTGGTGAGTAGGTCTTGGCCTAACAGGGGGCATGGGCACTCAGGGATGACTATAAAGAAGTGAGACACTCGGCCCACTCCAAGGTTCACTATCCTTTGAGTGGTCCATGGATACGGCTTAGTGCCCGTAGCCCCCTGCACCCACAAAATCTTGTTTGATACCCTTCCATGTGGTTGTAGTAGGACAGAGTGCTGTACCCCTGTGTCCACATGGAATTGCATTGGCTGCCCCTCCACCTTAAGAATTACCCTGGGCTCAGGGAGGGGCTCTGAACCCCAACCCCCCTAGTCCTCAGGGTATAGGATTTCTCCCAGGTTTAGGATATGTAGCTTATCTCCTGGATCCCTGGGATTAGGGTGTTTCTTGGGACAGTCTTTCACCCAATGACCCTCTTCTTTGCAATATGCACACTGGTTTCTGTTTAAGTTGCGGCATCCCTTCTGACAACTGCCCTCCTTACCTGGCTCCACGGTCAGTTTTTTTGAGATATCTCTGTTTCTCCTGGGAGTCATTGGTGGTGGTAGCCAGCAGGATTTTGGCTAAGTTGCGAGTCTGGCAGTTGTTTATTCTGGTCTGCTGGTCCTCTGGGCTTTCTCGGCTGTTGTATACTCTTTCAGTCACTATTAGTAAGTTCTGAAGGCTTTTCTCTCCTAACCTCTCTACCCTCTGCAACTTCCTTTTAATATCTGGGGCAGCTTGATTGACAAAAGCCATTATAATGGCTGCCCTAGTCTGCCCCAGTCTCCGGTGCTTCTGGATTCATAGGAGTGTACCGCCTGAAGGCCTCCGTAATTCTCTCCAGAAAAGCAGTTGGACTCTCATCCTTATCCTGCCTAACATCATATACTCTGGCCAAATTAGTGGGCTTGTGTGCCGCAGCCATGAGACCCGCCATTAGAGTCTGGCGATAGACCCAGAGCCTCTCCTTACCTTCTGCTGTATTAAAGTCCCACATAGGGCGGGACAGGGGAAAGGCTGCATTGATGAAATCCAGATTCTGGGTCGGTTGTCTATCCTCCCCCAGAACCAATTTCCAGGCTTCCATCTGAATGCATTCTCTTTCCTCCATAGTGAAGAGAACCTTTAAAAGCATTGGGCAATCATCCCAGGTGGGCTGGTGGGTAAAGAGAATGCTTCCTAACAAGTCAGTTAAATCTTTGGGATTATCAGAAAATTTGGTGGTTTGGGTTTTCCAGTTGTACAAATCAGAGGTGGAGAATGGCCAATAGTGCAGGGGCTGTTCTCCAGTTTCATCCGGAGGCCCCATTGCATGGAGGGGAGCACAGTAGAGTCAGTGGGTCCCATATTTGGGGCTGGGGCTGTCCGATTGGTGCATCCACGTGTTCCCACCGCCGGTCTGTGCGGGGGCTCCTCCGCCTGTGGAACAGGGACCTGGCCCCCAAAGGTGCCCTCTCTAGGCACCGGGGGAGCTGAAGGGATATCATGATAAGGAGGAGGGAAAAGTAAATCCTCAGGCTCTGCATCCTGCAGGACTGGGTAAAGAGGGGTTTTAGTCGACCCTTGGGTTTCCATAAGCCTGCCGGGCTTTGTTTCCTGCGAGGCCAGGACTCTGAGCGTCAGCCCTTTTTGAGATGGAATAAAAGATTTGGTCCACGGGGGGGTTATTAATTACATCCTGCCATACGAGGATGTAAGGCACCTGATCCGGGTGGTCGTGACATCCATCCTGGAAGATAACATGCTTAACCTGCAAAACAAGATTTAGTGAGAAAGTGCCCTCTGGCAGCCATCCTACATTGAAGGATGGCCATTCAGACGTGCAGAGGGTTTGAAACTTTTTCCTGTGGTTGGTTACACTCAGATTATGAGCCCTTTCTTTTACGTCTGAAAAGTAGTCAGTCATCAGGGTTAGAGGGGTGGTCAGCCTCTGTCCCATGTTTTCCGTCCACAATAACACAACCACAAACACAAGAGACAAAACAAAGTTATCAACATAAAAGTGTGGTTCCCCCAGCCGTGAAGACAAAAGTAAAACTGAGTTGAGGGTAAGTCCGTGCCCCTAGGCGACTGACTTTCCTCACAGATGAGGACTTCGTCCTCCAGACAGGGCCGTGGAACGTCTCCCACGACCCCTGGTCAACGGCCCGCCAGCGCGTCTGCTTAACCCAATGCCGACCGGGATACAGAGTGGAATTCCTATGGATAATACAGATGTGCGCTGATAGAGGAACAAGTACACTCCCCTGCTGGCGCTGGGACCCTCTGGGCTGGGGGGGTCTCCGGGGGGGTCTCTGAGATCCTGGACGTGCCCCCAAATGTTGTACCCGAATCCTGAATCCAAGAGACCACCAAAGAGCCAGCTCCGATGCAAATCACACGAGGGTCTTTATTGAGGCTCGAGTCTGGGCTCACGTCCATAACCGGTGCAGCAGTACAGGAACGAGAGCCCCGACCCAGCACAGCAAGCAGCCTATATACACAGTTACAAGGGAGGAGAAAGAACTTTAAACTTGTTCGCACATGATTGGGTAATTTCTTCTACTGGGTACAGGGGCGTTTGGGATTGGTTGGTTTGTATGGTCGCAGGTCGCAGCTGACCGCGGCTGACCATCAACAGTCAGGTAGGCTGGGTGGAACCAGTTGGGACATCTGGAATGTGAGATTACTAGGGAAGTGGAGCAGGAAATGGCGCCATAGGGTCTGCACCATGACTCCGCAGTTTTCTTTTGGTATGTGAACTTGTTTACCAAAAGTATACTACTGGGCTTGGACGGGAAAGCAAGCATACATCTGACTTTTAAAAACAAGTTTCAATATACATTCAAAATAAGATTCAACCTACACTTAAAACAAGTTTTATCACACAATTATGAACTAGATGGCCCTTGAGCTCCTCACTTTCAGCTGTCCTGGCTCTGTACTCTGACTGAGCCCCATGAAGCCTTGCCTCTCCTGGGGAGGGGAAGAGGCTCACCCTAGGACAGATCTGTACTTTACTCCCCAACCTCTTTTCTTTTCTTTTTTTTTTTTTTGTAACTTTTACTTATTTATTTTTTGTTTGTTTTCTTCTCTTTTCTCTTTCTTTCTTTCTCTCTCTCTCTCTCTCTCTCTCCTTCTTTCTTTCTTTTTGAGTTGGAGTCTCTCTCTCTTTTTTGTGGTAGAGACCAGGTCTCACCGAGTTGCCTGGTCTGGTCTCCTCAACCCTGCATGCTCAGGCAATTCACTCGCAGCATCCCAGACTGCTGGGATGACAGGCTGAACTACTGAGCCCAGGCTGGGGTCTCATTTTGTTGCCCAGACTGGAGGGCGGTGGCACGTTTGCGGCCACCGCGGCCTCAACCTGCCAGGTTCAGGCAATCCTCTCGCCTCTGCCTCCCTAAGCGCTGGGATTAGAGGCATGAGCCACCGTGCCCAGCGTGTTTAGTTTTTTGAGTTGGAGTCTCCAAGATGATGAGCACTCCCCGGCTAGTACTTTCTTAAAACCTCAAAAAGCAGTGGGGGTGGGAAGAAAAAAAGAACATGTTTAGTGGTGATGGGCGGGCAGATCGCTTGAAGTAAAGGTCTGAGTGATGAATTTAAAAACAGACAGATGAGCTTCCGCGTGGGGATTTCCTCAAAGATGTCAGTTTCTTGGGGGAGGCACTGAATATGAAGCCAGCCAGTGAATTGTCTTTTTGGCTTCAGGGTGAAGACCTTTAGGGAAGGAAGGAAGGGGGGTTGTCAGGGAAGTGGGCGGACTATAGATCAGCCCTTAACACACCTGTGTGGGTGTGTCTCCATGGTCTGACCTGATAGAGTGCGTACTATATTAGGTCATGTGACATGTACACTCTGCAATACATGATAGATGGCTCCTAGAATGGGTGACAGGATAGAGCATATGTGACATGTGGCATAATACGGTCTATGACGTGTATAGAATGTAGGCTAGTATCTGTGGAACGTTTTTCCTAGTTAGGATACATGTTGAGTTCCGATGTTTAGTGCCGCATTATCTATGCATCTATCTATCTGGCTGGCTGGCTGGCTGTCTGTCTACCTAACTACCTGCCTACCTCCCTACCCACCTACTCACCTATCTACCTATCTGTCTGGTTTTTGAGTTGGAGTCTCGCTCTGTCACACAGGCTGGAGTGCAGTGGCACACTCACGACCACCCCAGCATGGACCTGCTGGGCTCCCACGATCCTTCCACCCCAGCCTTCCAAGTCACTGGAACTACAGACGCAGTCCACCATGCCCGGCTAGTTTTTGCAACCGAGGATCGAGATGGGGTCTCACCAGACAATCCTCTGGCTCGGTCTCCCAGAGTGTTGGGCTGCGGGGGGGCATCGGGCCCTCTTACGTGTCTCGTGACCGGATGTCCAGTGGTGAAATCAGCTCCATCGGTGAATAAAATCAAATTGCTAGCAAAGGAAGACTATGGACCAGCTGACTCCATTTTGTTTAAACAGAGGTCCTCAAACTTTTAAAACAGGGGGCCAGTTCACTGTCCCTCAGACCGTTGGA
>NW_007255812.1:135827-137154 GCF_000164805.1 Carlito syrichta | reverse complement strand
AACGGTCTGAGGGACAGTGAACTGGCCCCCTGTTTTAAAAGTTTGAGGACCCCTGGTTTAAAACGTCCATCTGAGTTCCTTGCTAGACCTAAGAATCCATGCGTATGTGTGATGACAGTAAGGTTCCCGTGACGACAGACCCCCAGCTTTGTCTCCTCTGGGCAGGTCATGCTGACTGTTGCCTGCTGACCGTTCTAGAACTCCTTGGCCATAGCCTCCACGTAATGGTATGCATTGTTAAGTGAAATCAAAGGGGAAGCTTTGACGTTTTCCTAGTTTGTTCTCATATTCTGTGAATGACCTCACCAAGGTCACTCCATTGTCTAAGGATTTTTCTTCCTTGTCTCTATGGAACTCCTCGAAACTAGATCTTCATGGCAGAACTCCAGGGACCTTCTGAGCACTGCAGCTCTATTTAGGACATGAAATGAATCAAAGCTGCTTCCTAACAATCCAAAGTTCCCATTTTGGACTGCCAGGTCCTCTCTCTGTGATGGGGAGAGGAGAGGGAGCGTGCCCTCTCAGGCCTCCCTCCGCCTCCGAAGAGAAGGATCTGCGAGTCGTTCTCTGTTGCTCCCCACCCCCTGTCCATCCCTTCGTGCTCCCACATGCGTGGTCGTCGCCCACCCCTCAATAGATGTGCTTGGCTTCCCCTTTTCATCGCCTGTTTGACCAGAACGCGAGCCGCTCTTCTTTCTGTCACCTCGAGAGAGCCTTGGAGTGTCTGTGACTCATTAGGAGGTCAAGTCTTCCTTCTGGAGGCACCTGTGTCTCCTCGTTCAATCGAACGCGCCTGCCTGTTCTCTGAACAGCTGAAGGAAAAAAAGAAAATTGGAAAAATAAAAAAGAAAATCACCCGGATGGTGATTGTTTTCAGGTTTGAAGTTTCTGGAGCGGACATGGAGCCTCCGCCCCCTCTTTCCACTCCTCCCCCCTCCCCCTTCTCCTCCCCCTCCCCTTTCTCTTCAGACTCTCATTCTTGGACTCGGTCGTGGCCTCGGCAGAGAGAGGTTTGGGGGAACTCTTCTGTGGTCGGGTGGCTTCGTCCTTTCCTTGATGGCTTCGGGGCTGTGGGGGCGCTGCGCCGGATGCCTTCGGAAGACCCTCCGAGGCGACGGGCTGGAGGGCCCCGGCGTCGCTCTGCCTTCTGGGTCTGTGTCACCGTGGTTCGCGCCGGTTGTCGCCGCCTGTCGCCGCTTGTCGCCGCCTGTCGCCGCTTGTCGCCGCTTGTCGGACTCCATCTGGCGGCCGCTTTGAGATCGCTCCCTGGGCCTCCGGAGCTCCGGCGCGGCCGGAGAGGGAGGCGACGGTCCCCGCTGTCGGCGCC
>NW_007255812.1:133438-135529 GCF_000164805.1 Carlito syrichta | reverse complement strand
GGCCAGCAGACCGCGACTGCGCAGGGCGGCACGGGCGATGGATGGCGCGCAGGCCCTAGCTCTTTTTCCTGGTCCCTGTGTGGAGTCAGGGGCCGGTCCCTGAGCGCGCAGGTGGCCGTGGGAGGTAGTGCCTGGCCCGCCCGCAGTCCCTCCGCCGCAAGCCTTTCTTTTTATATATATATATATATATATATATATATATATATATATATATTCATTATGTATATATTCATTATATATATATTCATTATATATATATTCATTATATATATATTCATTATATATATATATTCATTATATATATATATTCATTATATATATATTCATTATATATATATTCATTATATATATATTCATTATATATATATTCATTATATATATATATAATGAATATATATAAAAAGGTTGGAGTCTTTTGTCGCCCAGACTGGAGTGCGGTGGCACGCTCCCGGCCACCGCAGCCTCGCCCTGCTGGGCTCCGGCGATCCTTCCGCCTTAGCCTTCCTAGTGGCCGGAACTATGGGCGCGCGCTACCGCGCGGCTGAGTTTTGGTTTTTATGGTAGAGACCGAGGACTCGCCGAGTGGGCCAGGCGGGTCTCGAGCCCTCGGGCTCAAGAGACCCGCTCTCCTCGGCCTCCCAGAACGCTGGGACGACAGGCTGAAGAGTCTTAGGTGTTTTATTTTTCTTTCTCCTGCGGAGTCCCCATGCGGAGTCGGGGGCCAGTCCCTGAGTGCGCAGGTGACAGGGAGGGGTCGTGCCCGGGCTGGCCGCTGTCCCTCGCGGGTCCCGGTCGTTCCTTTGGATCCACGTGCGGAGACACGGGTCGACCTCTGGGTGGCACCGGTGGCCACGGGGGGTGTCTCCGGTTGGCTCCCGCTCCTGCTCCCGCGGGGCGCCCCTCCTTCTGTTTTGGGGGCCCTGGGGTCGACCAGACGGCCCCGGGGGCTCCTTGTCTGCCCACAATGGGGGCTCTGCTGGTACCTGGTGGCGGTGCCATCCCTTTTGGGGGGCCGCCTCGTGATCGGTGACACCTCCCCGCTCATGGACGCGTCGTTTTCCTCGCCACGGCCTGGCGTATTGGGCCTCCGGGTTAGTGCTGACACCCTGTTCCTCCAGCGACCGTCGCCAGAGGGGTCCGGGCCTCTGGGCGGGCAGGGCTGCGGAAGACTTGTCGACCCAGCGTTGGCCCCCTGTCTCCTGCTCGAGTCGGCCACTTGGGCCCGCGCACCAGCTCTTGTGCGCCTGAGTGTCCCGGCCTCGCGGGTGCTGGCTCCGGTCTCTGCTACCTGGGGGACGTGATGTGGGGGTGGGGAGAAAGAGGGGAGCTCCCCTGGGTATTCCCCCTCACCGGGTTACCCCTCACCGGGTTCCTCCCTGCGCCCTCCCGCGGGGGGATCCCGCCCAGAGGTTGTGATGAGCCCCGCCCTGCTGGCTCCTTGCCATGCGTGTCAGGTGTTCCCCTCCAGGAGCTCGTCTGCCGCCCCCATCCCGCGGTTGGGGTCGGCGATGGCTGCCCTCGCATGGATCGCCCCCTCCCTCGGGGCTCTCGGCGACCGATGTGGTGACTCACGTTCTCCCGGCCCAGGCCTCGGCTGCGCCAGGCGAGGGACGGACATTTATGGCGAATGGGATGGCTCTTCTTGAGCTGCCCGCGGGCCCCGTGCTCTCCTCCCCTCCCCACTTCGCGGGTGGTGCATGGGAGGCGGGGATGTGGAGCCCGGCCCGACCTCGCTCCCCCACCCTCTGCCTCGCAGCGCCAGTGGGGTCGGGGTCCTCTGACGCAGCGGGCCTCCCTCGCGCAGCCACCTCACGTGGGCGGTTGCCTCGCGGATGGGCCCCCCTCTGCGCCGGTGAGGGGTCGTCCTGTCGTCCCGTTGCGCGCCCACGTGGGCGCGCAAATGTTGGTCCTGCTTGGGTCTTTGCGGTGCTCCTGGAGCGCTCCGGGTCATTCCCCTCAGGTGCCCGAGGCTGAGCGGTGGTGTCGTTCCTGTCGGCGGTGTGCACACCGGCTCCCGCTGTGGCGTCTGCGTGGGTCCGAGGGGCCGTGGGGGGTTGAGGTGGTTAGGCACGAGGCGCGCCCCCTCCGCCT
>NW_007255812.1:131478-131906 GCF_000164805.1 Carlito syrichta | reverse complement strand
CCTGGGGCCCTGCGGGGTCGTCGTCCGTGCGAGAGGGGAACAGGAGAGAGCACCGCGGGGGTCAGCGGGGTGTCTGGGGTGTCTGGGCCGCAGGGCGGGGAGGCCATTGAGCAAAAGAGTTGTCTTGGGTCACACATAAATTATATAATCTAGTTAATGTGCATGTATGTATGTGTGTGTGTGTTTTGTCAAAAAAATGTTCTTTTTTTTCTCTGTTGCCCAATCTGTAGTGCAGTGGCCACCGCAGCCTTGACCTGCTGGGCTCAGTTAATCCTTCCACCTCAGACTTCCGAATACCTGGAACCACAGGCACTTCTCTTCACACCTACCTAGTTTTTGATTTATTGTAGAGGTGTGAAGTCTTGCCAAGTTGCCCAGGCTGGTTTTTTTTTGCCCAGCGAGTCCCACCGCCACTGCCACCCACCCCC
>NW_007255812.1:131136-131458 GCF_000164805.1 Carlito syrichta | reverse complement strand
GGCCCCCCCCCGCCACTGCCACCCACCCCCTGCCCGGCCCGCATGAGTCCTGGTCCTGGTCTCGAGCCCCGCGGGCACTAGCGCCAGGGTCGCGGTGTAGCGGGGGGGAAGGGGAGGAAGGCATTCGGTCGTAGTCGGGTTTGGGGGCGGTGCTGCGGCGGCACGCCCCTTCTCCTCGTCCGCCCCCTCCAGTCCCAGGTACCTAGCATGTTCCGGTGCAGTTTAAAGACCCCTGTGGGTCGCCTGAGGGTTGGGGGTGGGCGGGTCGCGGTGAGGTCACAGGGGCCCGCCCCTCCTCCCCTTCTCCCCCAGACTCACCTCC
>NW_007255812.1:88287-130317 GCF_000164805.1 Carlito syrichta | reverse complement strand
GTGAGACCCCCGACCTCCCTCCGGGGCCCGCTGCCGGCCGGTGCCCTCCCCGGGCAGCTCTCCCTTCCCGCCCCTCTCCTGCCGAGCCTCACGTCCTTCTTTCTTCCCACCTCCAAGACGTGACCTCAGGTCAGACGTGGCGACCTGCTGAATTTAAGCACATTAGTCAGCAGAGGAAAAGAAACTAACCAGGATTCCCTCAGTAATGGCGAGCAAACAGGGAAGAGCCCAGCGCCGAATCCCCACACTGCGGTGGGGTGTGGGACCTGTGGCGTACAGAAGACCCACTCCCCGGCGCCGCTCATGGGGGGCCCAAGTCCATGGACTAACCCACCCATCTGCCTGCTGTCCATCACCTGATGTCAATACTTGTGCTTGTCTGCACCTTTGTAATGATGTGGAAGCAGACCACCACCCAATCACTTTAATGATCTTCCCCCATCTAGGGGAATAGTTAAAAGGACTCAACCACAAGCAACCAGCGGCTATTGCCTTGCTAGGCTCTGGTGTAACCATGTGCTCTTTGAGCTATGGCTGTTGCCATGCTTCCTGTCTTTGGCCCCCTACCCCACCTGGGGAGGTGAATCTTCTCTCTTCCTCCTCTTTCTCTAATTTATTTTTAAATAAACTTTTTTTCTTAACCTTTCTGTGAGTGTCGCAATTTTTTGCATTTGCTTGGATCTCTGGGTTCCCAGCACACACCTCCAGCTTGCTGGCTCCGGCGATGCTGTGCCCCTCCCTGCACCTCTCTCTCTCTCCACCTCTCCACCCTCACCCTGTCTGCATCCTAACAGTATCTGTTTATGCTCTTCTGTTTGGGAAAAAGGAAACAATGTTTTGAACTTATTTCATCGTCTCAGTTTATTAGTGAATCAAGATATTTTTGATATGTTTCTCAATTTTTTTTTTTCGAGTGGGAGTCTCACTCTGTCACCCAGACTGGGTGCAGTGGTCGCTCCCGGCCACTGCAGCCTCGACCTGCTGGGCTCTGGCAATCCTTCCACCTCAGCCTTCCAAGTAGCTGGAACTACAGGCGTGCACTACCACGTCCAGCTAATAATTTTTGGATTGATTGTAGAGATGAGGTCTCGCCAAGTTGCCCAGGCAGGTCTCGAACCCACTGGCTCAGGCAATCCACTGAGCCTCCCAAAGGAGCAGGATTACAGGCTGAGCCACTGAGCCTGGCCACACCCACCTTTTATAGGCAGATACATGATTGTACTTCAGGACATTTTCATCCTTTCTTTCTTTTCTTGAATTTTATACAGCCACTTTCCCCAAAGAATTTTATCTTAAGGTAATAGACTTGCATGCTCATGGACCTTTTATTAATCAGCTTGGCACACTTCTGTGCAAGAAAACTGGTACATCAGTTGACTTTTAGAACATTTCCTGTGACCTCAAGTTGTTAAGTACTTCAAAAAAATTGCTTCTGAATTGAAAAGCTGGTAGAATCATTGCTGGACACAGTTGATCACCAACTTTAAATGCAGTACCATTTTTTTTTCTGCTGTGGTTGAAGTGAAGAGTTACTGGAGGTGCCTGGTATCTTTGTTGTTTTATTTAAAGCCACAGATGAACTGCCCCCTTTATTCTGTATATCATGTTGGCACACACTGTGTCAAATGTGTGCTGCATTGCTGTTTATTGCCAACTATTATTATTATTAGTTGGTGCATGCTGTAATACATGATACTCAGGGAGTACCTGTATTGTACATTACAGGTTTCATTTTCTAAGCAGAGTGCTATGCCAACACTTCACATGTAGGAAAGAGCAACTAAATTGTTCCACACTGTGTAAAATGAGTGCTTGGCAGTTACCTGTAGGAAGGTATCATTTGATCACCGGTTGAATTCTAAAAATTTTTCCCATTTTACATTTTCGTCTAATACGAAATACAATTAATGTGCCGTTTGCATGCATGAATAAGCATAGACAGCTTTTTTATGCCTGCTGTGAATGAGATCTTCCATGGGGAACCCTGTTTCAGGTGTGTGCTGCACTATTTATTGGCAATCAATATTATTCTAACTTGTTGCATGCTGCAATACCTGACTCTCACAGATTCCCTTTCAGTTTTTACTATACAAGCGAGGCTGCCTTTGCTTGGAAAAAGCAGTATTTTAATAGGTGACGTTGGGAGCGTGCAAATAAATTTGTGCGATATGTGTGCTCCAGAGTTAAGCAAGGAAGCATTATCTGTTCACGGGTTGAATTCTAAAATGTTTTCCTGTTTATAATTCCGTGTTTTTGAAAATATAATTACTCAGCCATTGGCATAGATAAATAAGAGCTGACTGCCTTTGTTATGCTTGTTTTGAATGCACATCTTCCTTTGGCAATGCTGTGTGAAAAGTCTGCTTCCATGTTACTGGCATTGAGTTTTCTTCATTGGTGACTGCTGTAATATCTGATTCATATATTATGCTATGCATGGTGAATGGCTCTGGTGTGCAGGATGGAAATCTTTCACATTTCCATCCTGGTGTGCAGGATAGAAATCTTTCCATGGCATGCACATGGAAATCTTGGATGTGCTTCCATCTAAGACTGGACACAATTTCTCACATGTACAACTACGTTATGCCTGATTGAGTGAAATGAGTGATCCACAGTTATTTGCGGGAGCACATGATTTTTCACCGGGTGAATTCTAAAATATATATTTTTTTACATGTCCATGTCATCTACATTTACGAATAAGGGTTGACAGCCTTTGTTATGCTTGCTTTGAATGTGCATCTTACTTGGTTAATGCTGTGTCCGATGTGTGCTGCACCGTTATCTATTGGCCATGAGTATTATTCTTCATTGGTGCATGCTGTACTCCCTAATTCTGATAGTTTTGCTATGATTTAAGTTATGCAACATAGAGTGCCTTTCCTTAGAAGAGTGGAAAGTGAATGTTTCACATATAGGAATGTGCAAATACATTGGGTCCCAATGAATGAAATGAGTGCTCCAGAGTGACTTGTAGGAAAGCATTATTTTTTTACGAGGTGAATTCTAATAGGTTTTTCCTTAGTAGGTTACTACCAGTAAGGAATACCATTACTGTGCATTTTTCATTTATGAATAAGCCCGGAAAGCCTTTGTTATGCTTGTGTGTCTTCCTAGGGACACGCTTGGGAAGTGTGCACTGCACGATTTATTGGCAATTAGTGCTAACCTGACTTGGTGCATGCTGTAATACCTGATTCTCATAGTTTCCCTTTTATGTATTTTATACTATCCAGGGTGCATTGGCTTCAGACAGAGGTAGGTCAGTGTTTGTCCTATGTGAAATTGCAACATAATGTGCCACAGAGTGAAATCAGTGCTCCACAACTATTGGTAGGAAAGCATTATTCATTCACCAGGTGAATTCTAAAATGTTTCCTCTTTTTGTGCTTCCATCTAAGACTGGATACAATTTCTCTGTGGTTATATGTTGGGAGCCAGCCACAGAGGCCCACTGAGCATTAGGGATCAGGAAGGGCCGTTGACCCCGAGACCACTAGGATATGTTCAGGAGCTATTGACCCCATTTCCTCCCCCTTTCTACTCAGCACTAACCAGATTAAGCTCCTGTGAGCTCAAAACATAGAAACTCTGAGATTGGGACGAACACAAACTAACTTTAGAAGCTCATTGCTTCCATTCTTCCACCAACTGCAGTTTTGGCTTTCACACAACTTATAATTCAAACTCGTGTCACATCTAAGAGCCTTAGTATTGGTCACAGCCTTCTGGGTCATGATCTTAGGATTTATTGAGGGTGTAAATTGTAGAATATAGTTTTAGAAGACAGCCATTTTGTTGAAAGAATGTGGCTGGGTTACTTGCAGGTAGCCCAATGTGAGCTTTGGACTGGGCCACATTCCAAACATTCTGGGATGGGCCACTTTTGTTTGTAAAGTAAATACTTAAGCTTCTATAGAATTGTTTAACTTGGCATAAATCAATCAGCTTAGGATGAAAAAGGTTTATAGAATATATCAGTCACAGATTAGGTTATCCTTTGTTATGGGATTTTAAGATTATCATATGAAAAGGGTTTAAAGGCAATCGTTGATTAAGTTTTCATGGATTAAGGTTTCTGGTGGGTGGGGGACACCCCTCCCACATCTGACTTTGTGTATAAAAGACCCGTTGTAATTCCCAATAACACATATCGCTTCTGCACTAGACTGGAGTTCAGTCTCTTTCTTTCTCTCTCTCTCTCTTTCTCTCTTCTTCCCCCCAATCGCCGACCAATCACTCCACCTTTGGGGTACCCTGAACCCGGCTGGAGCTGGTCCCCGGCAGTTATATTTGCCAACAAACCCTGACAGTCTTTGTTGTGGTTGTTAAGAATAAGCATGTTCCATGGGATACATTTTTCAAATGTGTTCTGTAGGGAGATCAGTTTCATACTGGTTTTGTGTATGTTGTAATACCTGTTTCTCACAGTTTCCCTTCTACGTATAATATATACTGGTGCATGTGCATAGGAGAGCCCTATGACAATCTTTCACATATAGAAAGATGCAACTGCATTGTGCCACACTGAGTGAAATGAAAGATTCACAGCTATATTTAGGAAAGCATTATTTGTTCACCGGCAGAATTCTGAGATGTTTTTCCTTTTTACATTTCTGCCTTATACAAAATGCAATTACTCTGCCATTTGCATTGACAAATAGGAGCTGACAGGCTTCGTTTGTTGTGAATGGGTATCTTGTTGGCACACACTGTGTCAAATGTGTGCTGCATTGCTGTTTATTGCCAACTATTATTTTTATTAGTTGGTGTATGCTGTAATACATGATACTCAAGAAGTACCTTTATTATACATTACAAGTTTCATTTTCTTAGCAGAGTGATATGTCAATACTTCACGTGTAGGAAACAGCAACTAAATTGTGCCACACTGTGTAAAATGAGTGCTTGGCATTTACCTGTAGGAAAGTATCATTTGTTCACCTGTTGAATTCTAAAAATTTTTCCCGTTTTACATTTCTGTCTAATACGAAATACAATTACTCTGCTGTTTGCATTTATGAATAAGCGTAGACAGCCTTTTTTAAGCCTGTTGTGAATGTGATCTTCCATGGGTAACCCTGTTTTAAGTCTGTGCTGCACTATTTATTGGCAATCAATATTATTGCAACATTGTGCATGCTGCAATACCTGATTCTCACAGATTTTCTTTCATTGTAAATTATGCTATTCAGGTTGCATTTGCTTGGAAAAGCAGCATTTCAATAGGTCACATATAGGAAAGTGCAAATAAATGGTGCCAAACTGTGTGACATGGGTGCTCCACAGTTAAGTAAGGACGCATTTTCTGTTCATGGATTGAATTCTAAAATATTTCTCCTGTTTATATTTCCATGTTGTTGGAAATACAATCGCTCTGCAGTTTGCATTTACGAATAGGAGCTGACTGTCTCTGTTATGCTTGTTTTAAATGCACATCTTCCTTTGGCAATGCTGTGTGGAACGTGTGCTTCCCTGTTATTTACTGGCATTGATTATTATTCTTCATTGGTGCATGCTGTAATACCTGATTCTCCCTTTTTCTCCTTTATTTGTATTATACTATAATGAAAGAGATGCTTGGGCTTGCAGTAGGGAAATCTTTCACATTTAGGAATGTTCACCTAGGTTATGCCACATTGAGTGAAATTAGTGATCCACAATTGTTTGTGGGAAAGTATGATTTGTTCACAGGGTGAATTCTAAAATATTTTTTCCTTTTACATAACCATGTCATCTGCATATACGAATAAGGGTTGACAACCTTTGTTACACTTGCTTTGAATGTGCATCTTACTTGGGTAACGCTGTGTCCAATGTGTGCTGCACTGTCATCTATTGGCCATGAGTATTATTTTTTCATTAGTGCTTGCTGTACTAACATATTCTGACAGTTTCACTTCGATTAATGTTATGCTACCTAGAGTACCTTTGCTTAGAGGAGTGGAATGTCAATGTTTCACAAATACATTGTGCCTCAATGAGTGAAATGAGTGCTCCACAGTGACTTGGAAAGCATTATTTGTTTATGAGGTCAATTTTGAAATGTTTTCACTTATTAGATTTCCACTAGTAAGGAATACCATTACTGTGTCTTTTTCATTTATGAATAAGCACTAATAACACTTGTTCTGCTTTTGAATGTGCATCTCTCTAGGGACACACTTGTGAACCGTGCGCTGCAAGATTTATTGGCAGTTAGTATTAGCCTGGCTTGGTGCATGCTGTAATACCTGATTCTCACAGTCTCCCTTTTATTTATTTTATACTATCCAGGGTGCATTGGCTTAACTGAGAGGTATGTCAATGTTTCACCTATATGAAAGTACAACATCATGTGCCACAGAGTGAATTCAGTGCTCCACAACTATTGGTAGGAAAGCATTATTCGTGCACCGGGTGAATTCTAAAATGATTCCTCTTCTTACGATTCTGTCTAAGACTGAATACAATTACTCTGCAGTTACATTTGTCAACAAGCCCTGAGAACCTTTGTTATGGTTAAGAATAAGCATGATCCTTGGGACATATTTTTAAACTGTGTGCTGTACTATGTAGGGAAATCAGTTTCATACTGGCTTTGTGTATATTGTGATACATAATTTTCAAAGTTTCCCTTTTATGTATAATATACTATATTGGGTGCATGTGCATAGGAGAGCCCTATGACAATGTTTCATGTATAGAAATGTCCAACTACATTGTGCCACACTGAGTGAAATGAAAGATTCACAGCTATTTTTAGGAAAGCATTATTTGTTCACCAGATGAATTCTGAAAAGTTTAGCATTTTTGCATTTCCATATTATACAAAATGCAATTGCTCTGCCATTTGCATTTTCGAATAAGAGCTGACTGGATTCGTTTGTTTGTTGTTAGTGGGTAACATGTTGGGACACACGGTGTCAAATGTATGCTGCGTTGTTGTTTATTGGCAAATAGTATTAATCTTGCTTGGTGCATGCTGTAATATGTGATACTCAAGGAGCCTCTATCATTTGTATTACACAATAGAGGATGCATTTTCTTACAGGGTGATATGTCAATACTTCAGGTATAGCAAAGAGCCATTAAATTGTGCCACACTGTGTAAAAGGAGTGCTTCACAGTTACATGAAAGAAAGTATTATTTGTTCACCAGATAAATTCTGAAAGGTTTTTCCCATTTTACATTTCCGTCTAATACGAAATACAATTACTGTGCCATTTGCATTTATGAATAACCATAGATGGCCTTTGTTATGCCAGTTGTGAATGAGACCTTCCATGGGTAACCCCATTTCAAGTGTGTGCTGCACTATTTATTGGCGATAATACTATTCTAACTTGTTGCATGTTTCAATACCTGATTGTCACAGTTTCTCTTTCAGTTTTAATTATGCTAGCAAGGTTGCCATTGCTTGGAAAAGCAGTATTTTAATAGGTTATGTTAAGAATGTGCAAATAGAGTTCGGGGCAAGATGGCAACAGCATAGATGAACTGGTGAGATTCTCTGAACCTATCAGTATTCTTTAGGGAATCTTTCTTACCTGTCTTTTTTCACTTCTTCCCAGCCCTGTGTCTCTCTCTCACCTGATAGTTGGGACCAAGACTGCATACTGCTGAATAGACAGACTGTAAAGCAGAGGGAAAAGTGAACAAAGCCAGAAGACCCTCATAAGGAAGAACAGGTCATTGCAGAAGAGAAATAAAAGCAACCCCACCTTCCCTCAAAAACAGAATTGAAGAGAGGGAGAGAAAGGGGGAGAGGGAGAAAAATCTACAGAAATGAAGAAAAACCAAAAGAAGAGTATGGGTCTCTCCCAGATGCCTGGGAGAGCAGACACTGAGGAAATCGACCGCGTAATAAGAAAACTTCCTACAAAAAAAAGCCCTGGACCAGATGGCTTTCCAGCAGAATTCTACAAGACATTTAAGGAGGAGCTGATACAAATCCTACTGAAGGTATTGCAGGTGATTGAAAAAGATGGAACACTCCCCAAATCATTTTACGAAGCCAACATCACATTGATACCCAAGCCAGGTAAAGATCCAGCAAAGAAAGGGAACTACAGGCCAATATCTTTGATGAACATAGATGCTAAAATTCTCAACAAGATCCTAGCAACTGGATTCAGCAATACATCTCAAAAATCATCCATCATGATGACCAAGTAGGCTTCATTCCTGGGATGCAAGGCTGGTTCAACATTTGTAAAACCATAAATGTTACTAAATACATCAACAGATGTCAAAACAAAAACCACATGATTATATCATTAGATGCAGAAAAAGCTTTTGATAAAATCCAGCACCCCTTCTTGATAAAAACCCTTGAGCATCTAGGCATACGGGGAACATACCTCAAAACAGTAAAAGCCATCTACAAGAAACCCACAGTGAGCATACTCCTAAATGGACAAAAATTAGAACCATTTCCCCTGAAAACTGGAACAAGACAAGGATACCCACTCTCACCCCTCCTGTTCAACATAGTATTGGAAGTCCTGGCTCGAGCAATCAGAGAAGAGAAGGCAATCAAGGTATCCAAATAGGAAAAGAGGAAGTCAAGTTATCCCTCTTTGTAGACGACATGATTGTATACCTTGAAAACCCGAGAGAATCTGTCAAAAAGCCTCCTTACACTGATAAAGACCTTTGGCAAAGTCTCAGGATACAAAATAAATGTACAAAAGACAATCACATTTCTCTACACCAATAATAAACAAACAGAAACCCAAATAAAAAACACAATTCCATTCACAATAGCCACAAAAAAATTGAAATACCTTGGCATCTTCCTAACCAGAGACATGAAAGACCTTTACAAGGAAAACTACAAAACACTGCTCAAAGAAATCACAGTTGACACAAACAAATGGAAAAATATCCCATGGTCATGGATCGGAAGAATCAACATTGTGAAGATGTCCATCTCACCTAAGGCAATCTACAAATTCAATGCAATACCCATCAAATTACCAGTAACATTCTTCTCAGACCTAGAAAAAACAATCCAGGAATTCATATGGAAACACAAACGTCCAAGAATAGCCAGAACAATCCTCAGCAAAAAAAAACAAAGCACGTGGTATCACACTACCAGACTTCAAACTTTACTATAAGGCTACAATCATCAAAACAGCTTGGTATTGGTATAGGAACAGGCATATAGATCAATGGAATAGAATTGAGATCCCAGAAGCAAAACCTCAATTTCTCAACCAACTCATCTTTGACAAAGCCTCCACCACCTACCACTGGGGAGAGGAGAACCTATTCAGTAAATGGTGCTGGGAAAACTGGCTGACCACATGCAGAAGATTGAAACAGGACCCCTATCTATCCCCATGCACAAAGGTTAATTCCAAATGGATCAGAGACCTAAATGTAAAACCTCAAACCATAAGAACCTTAGAAAATGAAGGAAAAACCCTCATGGAAATCGGAACTGGCATCCAATTCCTGAACAAAACCCAAAACCCACAGCTCATAAGAGAGAAAATAGATAAGTGGGACCTTATTAAACTGACAAGCTTCTGCAAAGCCAAAGAAACCATCAAGAGAGCAGGGAGACAGCCTACAGACTGGGAAAAAGTATTTGCCAACTCCAGGTCCGACAAAGCCTTAACATCCTGGATCTACAAGGAACTCAAACGTGCTGAAAAGAAAAAAACAAACAACCCCATTATAAAATGGGCAAAAGATATGAACAGACACTTCACAAAGGAAGACATCCGAGCAGCCAACAAACACAAGAAGAAATGTTCAACCTCACTAATCATCCGGGAGATGCAAATCAAAACCACACTGAGATACCACCTAACCCCAGTCAGAATGGCAATCAGCAACAACTCAAAAAATAACAGCTGCTGGAGAGGGTGTGGTGAAAAGGGAACACTTCTACACTGTTGGTGGGAGTGTAAACTAGTGCAACCTCTGTGGAAAGCAGTGTGGCGATTCTTAAAAGCTCTAAATACCAACCTCCCATATGACCCCGCAATCCCCCTACTGGGAATATATCCTGAAGAACACAAATCACTCTATAAAAAAGATACCTGCACACGCATGTTTATCGCAGCATTGTTCACGATAGCAAGAACCTGGAAACAGCCATGCTGCCCGTCAAAAGAGGACTGAATTTTAAAAATGTGGTACATATGCACGATGGAATACTACACAGCCATAAAAAAGAACAAAATCATGAATTTCGCAGCAACCTGGGTGGAACTAAGAGTCTATAATACTGAGTGACCTCTCACAGAAACAAAGATCCGAGTATCACATGTTCTCACTCATATAATGGACCTTAAACATCCAATGCAATACTATACGAAAATAACTGACCGTACTGGGAAACTATGGTGGGGGGAGGGAGATGGGATTAACAGTAGCAAATATCGGTCTGGGAACGGGGAAACACCCCATATCAACAGGGTGCCTGAATGAAACGCAATTGTATACCTAACCCTTAACTGTACCCCACAACTTCACAATAAAAAAAAAAAAAACTAAAAAAAAAAAATGTGCAAATAATTGGTCTCAAACTGTGCGACATGGGTCCTCCAGAGTTAAGTAAGGAAGCATTATCTGTTCACGGGTTGAATTCTAAAATCTATTCCTGTTTATATTTCCATGTTGTTGGAAATAAAATTGCTCTGCCATTGGCATTTAGGAAAAAGAGCTGACTGCCTTTGTTATGCTTGTTTGAATGCGCATCTTCCTTTGACAATGTTGTGTGAAAAGTGTGCTGCCCTGCTATTTACTGACATTGAGTATTATTCTTCATTGGGGCCTGCTGTAATACCTGATTCTCACTTTTTCTCTTTTATATATATTATACTATCCATGATGAATTGCTCTGGTGTGCAGTATGCAAATTTTTCACATTTAGGAATTTTCAACTACGTTATGCCACATGGAGTGAAATGAATTATCCCCAGTTATTTGTGGGAAAGCATGATTTTTTTCACTGGGTGAATTCTAAACTATTTCTTTTTTTACATTTCCGTGTCATCTGCATTTATGAATAAGAGTTGATAGCCTTTGTTATGCTTGCTTTGAATCTGCATCTCACCCGGTTAACACTGTGTCCAATGTGTGCTGCACTGTTATCTGTTGACCATGAGTATTATTCTTCATTGCTGCATGCTGTACTCCCTAATTCTGAGAGTTTTGCTTTGGTTTATATATGCTACCTAGAGTGCCTTTGCTTAGGAGAGTGGAATGTGAATGTTTCACGTATAGGAATGTGCACATACACTGTGGCCCAATGAATGAAATGAGTACTCTACCATGACTTGTAGGAAAGCATTATTTGTTTATGAGGTGAATTCTAAAAGGATTTTCCTTAGTAGATTTCCACTTGTAAGGAATACCATCACTGTGCCTTTTTCATTTATGAAGAACACTGTAAGTCTTTGTTTTGCTTGTGAATGTACATCTTCCTAGGGACACCGTTGTGAAGTGTGTGCTGCACAATTTATTGGCAGTATTAGCCTGACTTGGTGCATGCTGTAAAACCTGAGTCTCACAGTTTCCCTTTTATGTATTTTATACTATCCAGGGTGCATTGGCTTAAGAGAGAGATTTGTCAATGTTTCACCGATATGAAAGTGCAGCATCATGTGCCAGAGAGTGAAATCAGTGCTCCACAACTATTGGTAGAAAAGCATTATTTGTTCACCGGGTAAATTCTAAAATGTTTCCTCTTTTAAAGCCTCTGCCTAAGACTGAATACAATTGCTCTGCGGTGATATTTGCCAACAAGCCCTGACAGCCTTTGTTATGGTTGTTAAAAACAAGCATGTTCCTTGGGAAACATTTTCAAATGTGTTCTGTACTATGTAGAGAAATCAGTTTCATACCGGCTTTGTGTATGTTATAATAACTGATTCTCACATTTTCCCTTGTACGTATAATATACCATAATGAATGCATGTGCATATGAGAGCCCTATGACAATGTTTCACATATAGAAATGTGCAACTGCATTGTGCCACACTGAGTGAAATGAAAGATTCACAGTTATATTTAGGAAAGCCTTGTTTGCTCACTGGTTGAATTTTGAAAGGTTTTCCTTTTTACATTTCCGTCTTATACAAAATACAATTACTCTGCCATTTGTATTGACGAATAAGAGCCGACAGGCTTCGTTTGCTGTGAATGGGTATCTTGTTGGCACACACTGTGTCAAATGTGTGCTGCATTACTTTTTATTGCCAACTAGTATTATTCTTGCTTGGTGCATGCTGTAATACATAATACTCAAAGGAGTACCTGTAATATACATTACAGGTTTCTTTTTTTTTTTTTGAGTTGCAGTCTCACTCGGTCACCCAGACTGGAGTGCAGTGGCCGCTCCCGGTCACCGCAGCCTCGACCTGCTGGGCTCCAGCGATCCTTTCGCCTCAGCCTTCCGAGTAGCTGGAATTACAGGCATGCGCTACCACGCCCGGCAAATTTTTTGATTTATTGTAGAGATGAGGTCTCGCTGCCCAGGTGGGTCTCGAACCCATGGGCTCAGGCAATCCACTCACCTCAGCCTCCCAAAGGCGTGGGATTACAGGCTGAGCCACCAGGCTTGGCTACATTACAGGTTCCATTTTCTAATGATATGTCAATACTTCACGTGTAGGAAAGAGCAACTAAATTGTGCCACACTGTGTAAAATGAGTTCTTGGCAGTTACCTGTTGGAAGTTATCATTTTTCACCGGTTGAATTCTAAAAATTTTTCCTGTTTTACATTTTTGTCTAATATGAAATTCAATTACACTGCTGTTTGCATTCATGAATTAGCACATGTGGCCTTTGTAATGCCTGTTGTGATTGTGATTTTTCTTGCATAACACTGTTTCAAATGTGTTCTGCACTATTTATCGGCAATCAATATTATTGCAACTTGGTGCATGCTGCAATACCTGATTCTCACAGATTTTCTTTCATGGTAAATTATGCTATTCAGGTTGCATTTGCTTGGGAAAGCATTTCAATAGGTCACGTATAGGAAAGTGCAAATAAATGGTGCCAAACTGTGTGACATGGGTGCTCCACAGTTGAGTAAGGAAGCATTATCTGTTCACTGGGTCAACTCTAAAATATTTTTCCAGTTTATTTTTTCGTGTTGGAGGAAGTACAATTGCTTCTGTCATTTGCATTTACGAATAAGAGTTGACTGCCTTTGTTATGCTTGATATGAATGTTCATCTTAATCGGGCAATGCTATGTGAGAAGTGTGCTGCACTGTTATTTACTGGCAATTATACTCCTTATTGATGCATGCAGAAATACCTGAGTCTCACTTTTAAATTTTCAATTATATTATACTCTACATGGCGAATTTCCTTTGGGTGTGGTCAATCTTTCACATTTAGAAATGTTCAGAGTAACAAAATAATTCACTCTCCATGGTGTCTTAAAAGCTTGCCATTTAAAGTCTGCTTTTCTCTTCCTTTCTTTTTCCACCTGATGGATAAGTACTGATGGTTAAATAAATAAAATGGTACAATGGTTAAAAAAAAAATGTTCAACTACCTTGTGCCACATTAGTGAAATGAGTGATCCACTGTTATTTGTGGGAAAGCATTATTTGTTCACCTGGTGAATTCTAAAATATGTGTTGTTTTTACATTTCCGTAATATATGAATTATAATTACACTGTAATTTACATTTATGAATAGAAATTGACAGCCTTTGTTATTCTTCTTATATAATGGCATCTTCCTTGGGTAAAACTGTGTCAAATGTGTGCTGCACTGTTTTCTATTGGCAATGAGTATTATTCTTCATTGGAGCATGCAGTGCTACCTAATTCTGACAGTTTCGCTTTGATTTACTTTATGCTACTTAGAATGCCATTTCTTAGGAGAGTGGTATGTCAATCTTTCATGTATAGAAATATGCAACTACATTGTGCCAAACTGATTGAAATGAAAGAGTCACAGCTATTTTTAGGAAAGCATTCATTGTTCACCAGTTGAATTCTGAGAGGTTTTTCAGTTTTACATTTCCATCTTATACAAAATGCAATTGCTCTGCCATTTGCATTTACGAACAAGAGCTGACAGGCTTCGTTTGTTTGTTGTGAATGGGTATCATGTTGGGACATGCTGTGTCAAATGTGTGCTGCATTGCTATTTAGTGGCAAATAGTATTAATCTTGCTTGGTGCATACTGTAATACGTGACATTCAAGGAGCCTCACAATACAGGTTGCATTTTCTTACAGGGTGATATGTCAATACTTAACATGCCATAAAGTTGAGCAATTAAATTGTGCCACACTGTGTTAAATTGAGAGACCCAAGAGATTCAAAAAACTCTAAGAGAACTATTACTAAATGAATTCCTACCCCACGTTCACTGTATTTGTTTGCAGTGTTTGTACTTAGAATTTTGTTAAGTTTAATTTCTGTCTCATAAAATAACCGATTGCTTCCGCAACTGCTGCTAGCAGTGTGTGAATGTTAAGCAATAAGCCTCTCCCGGACATTCCTTTGCTTAGATAACAGTAGACTCGTGGCACCAGCCACCCTCTCCCCCCGTAGGTTCTGCGTTGTTTCAAACCTGCCTGCCTGCTTGCTAAACCTAGCTTATCTGACATTCCACCCTGCCCGTTTAGCAGCTCCCCGTCAATCACAGGTAGCTGAGCTAGAGCCTGCGCAGACCAGACCAATCCCAAGAGCCCCCGTACCCATTAGGAGAAATTACCCAATCATGTAAAAACAAGTTTAAAGTTCTTTCCCCCTCCCTCTGTAATTGTGCATAAAAACTGCTTGCCATACTGGATCGGGTCTCTCTCATCCCTGAAGTCGCTGCGTCGGCTTCATACGTGAGCCCAGACTCGAGCCTGAATAAAGACCCTCGTGTGTTTGCAGCGGAGCTGGCTCTTTGTGGTCTCTTGGAGTTAAACTCTCGGGTTTAACAAAATGAGTACTTCACAGTTACTTGAAGGAAAGCATTGTTTGTTCACCAGGTGAATTCTAAAAGGTTTTTCCCGTTTTACATTTCTAATACAAAATACAATTACTCTGCTGTTTGCATTTACGAATAAGTGTAGATAGCCTTTTTTAAGCCTGTTGTGACTGTGATCTTCCTTGGGTAACCCTGTTTTAAGTCTGTGCTGCACTATTTATTGGCAATCAATATTATTCTAACTTGTTGCATGCTGCAAAACCTGTCTCAGTTTCCCTTTCAGTTTTAATTATGCTATCCAGGTTGCATTTGCTTGGAAAAGCAATATTTTAATAGGTCATGTTAGGAATGTGCAACTAAGTGGTGCCAAACTGTGTGACATGGGTGCTCCACAGTTAAGTAAGGAGGCATTATCTGTTCACCGGTTGAATTCTAAAATGTTTTCCTGTTTATATTTCTGGGTTGTTGGAAATACAAATCTCTCCCATTGGCATTTACGAATAAGAGCTGACTGTCTTTGTTATGCTTAATTTGAATACGCATCTTCCTTTGTCAATGCTGTGTAAAAAGTGTGCTGCCCTGTTATTTATCAGCACTGAGAATTATTCTTCATTTGTGCGTGCTATAATACCTGATTCTCACTTTTTCTCTTTTATATATATTATACTCTCCAGGGTGAATTGCTTTAGTGTGCAGTACGGATTGAGGAGAAATTGTATGTCTTCCTGGACAAGGTGAGGCTGTTTGCACAGACCACTTCTGCTTTTGGAATCAGTCAAAACTGAATGAAAGCATACAAACCTGAGTGACCTCAATCCAGGAGACAGTTTCATACAATGGACTGAAATAATCATTAATCTTTGAATGGGACTCTTTTGAGTTGTATATCGTTTTGATGTAAAGGATTCATGTTTGGAAACTGATGGTGGGCTGTGACGCTGTGAAATACATATGCGATCTTCATGTCAATTCCTGGCACACAACTCCTAAAATGCTTAGAATCTCCAAAGTGATAAGTGTCTTTTCAAATGCAAATGAGCTAACAGATGGCTGGAGGCTCCTTGATGGACTCAGGGTAACAGCCATGTAACTAAAGACGTGGGACTAGGAGAGGAACAGGTTAAGCTGATCACCAATAATCAGTGGTGTCATCAATCATGCCACATGATGAAGGCTCCTTAAAAACCCAAAGGAACAGACTTACAGACAAAACTCTAAGGACAGAAAGTCACTCAACCCCTCGGTATCTCAAGGAGTTAAAACTGCCTAGCACAGGTGTCCCATCAACCTTACATGAACCTCTGCAGTCTCATTTGATTCATCTTTGTGGAAACGGCATCATGAACGAAAAAGCGTTTTGTAAATTGGGCTAAAATACTGTCGAGTCTCTTCACGTGATCCTGTCTGGTGAGTCCTCTAAATCTGCCAACACACAGAAGACACCCGTAAACATGTGCGGGGCAGAGGCCAGGCGAAACTTTCTCCGAGCCGCAAGGTGGCCTGGCAGTCACAGGAACAACGCCGGGCGTGGCCCTCACGAGGAAGTCGCCTTTCAGCGAGGACACCACGGCGCCTGCAAAGCCAAGCTCTCCTAACCAGGAAACACCGGCCAACCCGCTCTCCCCGCTACCCCAAGGGTACCCGGAAGCAAGGCTCGGCATCTGTACCCAAGCTATCGCCAAGGCCCGGCAATCGTACTCCCAACCGTCTCTCGAAGCCACAGTTCTCTCACTGCGCCAGCAGCATTACTCCTGCTGATGTCACAGCGGCGAGAGTGTCGCAGGAGAGAGTGTCACCGCTTCTCAGAGGATCCAACGACGCAGCCCAGGCCGTGGGCTCCCTTTCCCGAACACTGCCAGGAGCACTCGGCTCTCGGGACAAGACCCTAAACCCCATCGCCGGCAGCCGGGGCTTGCACGCTGTGTCTCTGATGCCTCTCCAGGGTCACCTGGAGCGGCGGCCCCTCCTGCCAGTCCCAAAGGCCTTCCGTTCCCAGAGGCTTCTCGGCCTGAAAGTGCCTGCGCGGGGACTACCCTGGTTAGCGCCCACTCCCGGCTGGGGCTTAGCTCGCTTCCCTGCCACACCGCCTCCGTGCTCGAGAAATTTGCTCAAATTTTCCCCATCAAGCATTACAAACTGCAGCAATCAGTTCATCAGGTCATGGGCCTCTCACACCCTCCACGCCCTCTAGGCCGGTGTCCAGGTCCCGCGACCCTTCCGTCGTCCCCGCCGGCAGCTTCGGCCGCTTCCCGCGGCTCGCCGAGGCCCGTCCCGCAGACTCCCGCCACTCCCCGAGCTGCAGCCGCGTAAACACGACCTCGTCCCGGGGCCCACGCACAGCCCAGACTGCCGGTTGAGACGACAGCCCGCCGAGACCGGCAGGACGCGCGCTCGCTGGCGGCCCTCCCGCCAGGCACCGCGCTAGCCGGTCCACGCGCCCGGCGGGGTCCTTCAGGCCTTGAACCGGGCAGCCCTGCTCGGGGTCCTTGCGCGGTTGCGTAGCAGCTGCCGGGACGCGGCCCGAGCCGGAAGAAGCTGCGGCGCAGAGGGAGCTCGGGCCGCCGGGCGGGCTCGCCGGCGGTGGCAAGGCCCGAGGGATCGCCGGCTGCTGGCGGGCCGACCTGCAGCGTCCCTGGTCTCTCCAGCCCTCTCCCGGGACCGTACGTGCGGACTCACCCACCCCGGCGGCGGGAACTGCCCTCGGACTCGTCCTTGGGGCCTGCGCAGGAGGGAGGGCCAGGTCGGAGGAAGGTCGGGCGGTGGGATCACGCAGCGGCTGGGGGAGAGGGGTGGGCCGCCTGCAGGGGCGACGCCTAGGCGTGGTTAGGGCCCCAACGTGCTTATCGAATGAAAGGGAGCTTGTCTGCTGGACCGCGGGAACCACCGAAGGCCTTTGAGCTTGCAGCGACGCGGCTGGATTCGGCCTTTGAACCGGCCGGTCGGCCTCAGGGTAGAGGTGGAAGGGGCAGCCCCTGACCGTGCTCACCAGCCCTCTGCTTCCCAGGAGTTGCGCTGGAGGCCGAGGGTACCTCGGCAAACAGCGCCCCGTCCCGTCCCTGCCTGTTCAGAGGCGATAGCTGCGCGGTGCTACAGTCGGGGAAACTCGGCGGCCTGTTGGTGTTTTCTCCCGGAATGTTCTCCAAGTCATGTCTAGCACCAGGGGAGTAGAACAGAGCTAGAGATGATGTTCCACACAGCTGTTGGCACTGGGTTCCTGGTGTTGTAAGAAAGAGGACTGTGAGAGCAGCATTTGAGGTGGGCAGGACTTAAGTATTTGCCTGTGTGTCTCAGTCTACTAGTCCAAGTCTGACACTGAGGGAAGGAATCTGTGTGAAGGTACAGTTTGGCTTCGTCAGCTTTTAGGAGATGCTTGAAATGAGTAGAGATTAAAATATCCCTGGAGAAGAGGGTTTGTGCACTACCCATGTTGAGGGAAGGAATGGCAGGTGCCAATTGCAGTAGGTTAGAAAATGAACGAGTGAGAGGCGTGGAGGCAGAGGACCAAGGGTGGGTTAGGAATCTTTGGCTGTGTGGTGTATGAGCTCAGGCTTTTTGGCAGATGGTGTCTCAAATCAGTCATGTGACATCAGCACTGTATTTTTTTGTTCCTGTTTTACAAATGAGAAAGCCTTTGGGCCAGGCGCAGTGGCTTATGCCTATAATCCCAGCACTTTGGGAGGCCAAGGTGAGAGGATTGCCTGAGCCCATAGGTTCAAGACCAGCCTGGGCCATTTGGCGAGACCTCATCTCTACAATACATCAAAAAAGATTAGCCGGGCATGGTGCCACACACCTGTAGTTCCAGCTCCTTGGAAGGCTGAAGTGGAAGGAATCCCTGAGCCCAGCAGGTCGAGGCTGTGGTGGCCGTGGGTGTGCCACTGCCCTCCAGCCTGGGCGACAGAGTGAGACTCCAACTCAAAAAAAGAAAAGAATAACTTTTGTATTTAAATTTGTAAAGTTTCAACATGGCTTTGAAATACTGTCTCTCCAAGTGGCAGTCAAAGGTGTGGCCTTGAGTATACCTGCAGTAGGTAGATGTCATAGGGAAAACCACCCTAAGAGGATCTTGGGGGTACAAGGTTACAACTTGTATATGGTGACCAAGTTGGTGGGGTATGGAGAAGAATCCATGGCCCCCTCTCTTGTTGCCACATTGTCTCTCCTGACCAGGAAGAGAAAGAAATAGATTTGATTAAGGAGACTTATCTCTCTCTAATAGCAGCCTCTTGTTGATCTTCCCTCACAGTGGCAAAATCCCCATCCCCAGGGCTGGACCACTCTCTACAGCTAGGAGCCAATGGCAGGAGAGAGAACCAAACCCTGTGAGCTGGACCAAAATAAATATGATGCTGATGAGAACGTGAAGATTATCTGCCTGGGAGACAGCGCGGTAGGAAAGTCAAAGTATGTTGGGAGATGGGGGAGGAAAGACCACGTCCATGTGGGTCTGGGTTATTAGAAAAGTCCTTCAGGAGCACAGAGGAGCATGGCTTCAATGGGGTGATGAGGGAGTAATCCTGGCCGGAGCTCAGGTGTGCATGGGGAAATGAGGGGAATCACAGCAATTTTGTGTGTTGGAGGAGTAGGGGCAAGTCATAAGCACTGAGGAATTTGAGTGTTTTCTGTAAGTCCTGAGAGGAGGTGTGGAGTGAGTGACGACACTGTATGTTGTGTGTGAGCTGAGGATTGCAAGGGCAAGAGAGTGAGGATGGATAGAGAAAAGTAACTATACAACCAGTGACAGACTTGTGGTAAAGATGTAAAGATGCTTTCTTGAAGGGACTCACTGAGATTGAGAAAAGTGGACAGGAATGACAGTTGACTATAATCATTGCAAAGATTGGCTTATTCTTTTTTTTTGAGATGAGGTCTCACTCTGTTGCCCACGCTGGAGTACAGTGGTGTAATCATAGCTTGCTACAGCCTCAACTTTCTGGGCTCAAGCAATCCTTCCACCTCAGTCTCCCGAGTACCTGAGACAACAGGAGTGAGCCACTGCACCTGGCCTGTGTTTTTCTATTTCTACAAAAAAAGCCACTGGGATTTTAACAGAGATTTTCTGTAGGTTGCTTGGGTAGCATTATTTATCAAAAATTATTAAGTTGGCAAATTCGCAAACACAGATTCCATTTATATAGGTCATGTTTAATTTCTTTTAGCAAAATTTTGTAGTTTTCAGTGTAAAACCACCATGCCTCCTTAGTTAAATTTATTCCTAAATAGTTCCTTTTTTTTATGTTATTGTAAAAGTAATTGTTTAATTTCTTTTTCATATTGTTCATTGCTAGTTTATAGAAATACAACTGATTTTTGTGTGTTGATTTTATGTCCTGTAACTTTGACGAATTCACTTACTATAGCTAATAGTTTTTTATGAATTTTAAAATTTTACTTCTTCCCCTTTTTTTTGAGTCGAGGTCTCACTCTGTCACCCAGGCTGGAATGCAGTGGCACCATCACGGCTCACCACAGCCTCAACCTCCTGGTCTTATGCGATCCTTCCACCTCAGCCTCCTGAGTAGTTGGAACTGCAGGCATGCACCACCACACCCAATTAGGTTTTTGATTTTTTGTAGAGACAAGGTCTTGTTTTGTTGCCCAAACTGGTCTCAAACTCCTGGGCCCAGGTAATCCTCCTGCCTCAGTCTCCAAAAGTGCTGGGATTACAGACGTGAACCACCATGCCCAGCCCTTCCTTTTCAATTTGGATGCCTTTCATTTCCTTTTCTTGGATAGATTCTCTATCTAGAACTTCCAGTACAATGTTGAATATCAGTGGTGAAAGCAGACATCCTTGCCTTGTTCCTGATCTTAGGGGAGAAAGCTTTCAGTTTTTTACCATTGAGAATGATGTTGGCTGCAGGTTTTTCATTTATCTCCTTTATCCTGTTGAAGAAGCTCCTTGCCTATATTTTGCTGAGTGTTTTTGTCGTGAAGTAGTGTTGGATTTTTCAAATGCTTTTTCCATAACTTTTGAAATGACCATATGATTTTTTCCTTCATTCAATTAATATGATATGTTAGAGTGATTGATTTTCTGAAGTTGAACCACCATTGTATACCCAGAACAAATTTCTCTTGATCGGGGTAGATACTCCTTTTAATGCGCTGCTGAATTTTATTTGCTAGTATTTTGCTGAGAGTGTTTAATTCTATATTTATAAGAGATATTGACCTTTAGTTTTCTTTTATCATAGTGTCATTATTTGCTTTTGGTTTAGGATATTGCTTGTGTCATAGATGAAATTAGAAAGTGTTTCATTCTCTCTTTTTTTTTTCTTTGGAAGAGTGCAAAGGATTGGTGGTACATCTTTGGGGTTGTTTTTTTTTTTTTTAGAAGACAGAGTCTAGCTATGTTGCCCATGCTAGAGTGGTACAATCACAGCTTACTGCAGCCTCAAACTCCTGGGTTCAAGCGCTTCTCCCACCTCAGCCTCCTGAGTAGCTAAGAATACTATACAGGCATGCACCGCCACACCTGACTGAATTTTTTGTTTTTTTGTAAAGATAAGATCTCACTGTGTTGTCCAGGCTGGGCTCAAACTCTTGGACTCAAGCAGTCCTTCTTCCTCAGCCTTCCAAAGCGCTGGGATTGCAGTCATGAGACACTACGCCTGGACCTAATTTTTGAATGGTTGGTAAATTTAACTATTGCATGTATCCAGTTCTAGGCTTTTATTTTAGGGAACTTTTTGAATACTGATTCAGTGTCTTTACTAGTTATAGATCTATTCCAATTGTATGGAGTTTTTTGAGTCTATTGACAGTTTCTGTGTTTCTAGGAATTTGTCTGTCTCATCAAAGTTATCCAATATATAAAAGTTATACCATTGTTCATAGTAGTCTCTCTTTTTTTAAAAAAAATTTAAATTTGTAGTGTACAATTCAGGGTTAGGTATACAAATGTTAATTATGCAGGTACCCTTGTTGAAGAAATATGCACTCCCCTCATAGTAGTCTCTTAAAATCCTTTCTATATCTTTAAAATTGGTATGCATGTACTCAGGCTTATTTTTGATTTTGTTAATTTGTCTCTTCTCTATTTTTTCTAGTTAGTCTAGTTAAAGATTTATCAATGTGTTAATCTTTTAAAAGAGTTTCTGTTAGACATTATTGATTTATCTCTTCTCTATTTTGTTCATCTCCATGCTAATCTTTACTATTTTGTTCCTTCAGCTTTGGTTTTAGTTCACTCTTCTTTGTCTAGTATCTTAAGGTGGGTAGTTAGGTTACTGATTTGATATCTTTCTGCATTTTTAATGCATGCATTTACAGCTATACATTACATTTTCCTTTTAGTACTTTTTTCGCTTCATCCCATAAGCTTTGATGTGTTACATTTTCATTTGTCTCAAGGTAATTTTAATTTTCTTTGTAATGTCTTCTTGACACATTTATTGTTAAAGAGTATGTTTAATTTACATGTGTTTTGATTTTTCCAGTTTTCCTTCTGTTATTTACAGTTTCATTTCATTGTCATTGCAATAGGTACTTTGTCTGAATATCTAATCCTATTAAGACTTGTTTTATGGCCTAAAATATGGTCTATTCTAGAAATGTCTCCTATTCACTTGAGAAGAATGGATATTCTACTGTTGTTGGGTGGAGTGTTCTGTATATATTGGCTAGTCCTCTGTTTCCTAGTTGATTTTGTGTCTAGTTTTTTATCTACTATAGAAAGTGGGATATTGATGTCTCTAAATATTGTAAAACTATTTATTTCTCCCTTCTCTTGTATCAGTGTTTGCTTCATATATTTTGTGACTCTTTTGTTAGCTACTTATGATTTTATAACTTTTATCTTTTTGCTGGAATGAAAATTTTATCAATCCAGATCTTCTTTGATTTCTTTCATTAGTATTTTATAGTTTCTATTTGCTATAGTTTCTAGTTATATTTTATAGTTTCTATATGCTATAGTTTCTAGCATACAAGTCCTATAAATGTTTTGTTAGATTTGCATAAAGATATTTCATTTTTTTCAGTGATTCAGTTTCAGGGGCTCAAGCCATCCTGCTTCAGCCTCCTGAGTATCTAGGACTACAGGCATGAGCCACCATGCCCAGTGAAATTAGAGTGAGACCCTATCTCTTAAAAAAAAAGCAAAAGCAGACTGATAAGAGCAAAGGTTATGACAACAGCTTTTTGGGGATGCTCAAAACATTTTTCCTCTTCACTTTTTGAAGGACCAAAGAATGGTAACATCTTATTATTATTACAGTGCTTTCAGGAAGTTAGCCAGAGCTTTAGGAGGAAAACACACAGAAAATTCTCACCAGAGTCCTTCTCCACCATGACAATGCTCCTTGCTGCTCCTTCCTCTTGTCAAACAAGGACAATTTTATGAGCATTTCAATGAGAAATCACTAGACATTCACATTACAGTCTTGATTTGGCTCCTTCTCACTTCTTTTTGTTTCCTAATCTTAAAACACCTTTAAAAAGCACCGATTTTGCTTCAGTTAATAATGTTAAAAAGACTGCATTGACATGGTTAAATTCCCAGCACCCTCAGTTTTTTAAGAATGGACTAAATGGCTGGTATCATTGCTTATAATGGTTTCTTGACTTTGTTGAAACTTACGTTGAGTAATAGAGATTTTTATATTTAATTCCATTTTTCCACGAATTTTTGAAATCCCCTCATATCTATTAAATATGGTATCTTTAAATAGAAATACACGTAAAAGAAAGTTATGTGTTAATTAGTTGATTTAAAACATTACAACCAGAAGTTTGCAGAAACCTAACCCTATATTTCCTCTAGGAGCAAAGGTTTCTTTGCTCCTTGTTCTTTTTTTTTTTGGTGTGGTTTTGTTTGTGGGAAATCTTACAGAACATAACTACCGTGAATAATGAGAATCAAAAGTCTGAAATTTTAATTTTTTGTTTTCTGTTTTCCATTTCTTGGATTCTTTTTCTGTCTTAATTAATTTTTTTTTTTTTTAAATCACGGTGACTCTGTCACCCAGGCTTTTTAATCAGAGTAATTCTGTCGCCCAGACTTGAGTACAGTGTCACAATTATGGCTCACCACAGCCTTGACCTCCCGGGCTCAGGCAATCCTTCCACCTCAGCCTTCCAAGTAGCTGAGGCACATGCCATCACACCTGGATAATTTTTTCATATTTTGTAGAGCGAGGTCTCCCTATGTTGCCCAGGCTGGTCTCGAACTCTTGGCCTCAAGCGGTCCTTCCACCTCCCAAAGTGCTGGGATTATAGGTATGAGCTGCCACACCCATCCTACTTAAACATTTTTAGAAATTCTATAGTATTATTGAGTGTATCTGTACAGCTCTTGTAGTGATGTTTTAGGTATTGTGGTATATATGCAAAACTTTTCCGTCTACTGTTTGGAGCCCTGGTTTCCCCTGACTCTTGGAGGAGAAGGGCTTTGTTACTATCTAATAGGGATGAAGTTTCTGGCTCTGCTTGGTCTCCTGTGACAACAAACCAGCTTGGGAGTGTCACTGGAGCATCTTGTTGCAGCCTCAGCCTTTGCTGGTGGGGATAGAGGTGGGGCTACAGTTTTTTTCTGTGATATTTGGATGGTGATTATGGTCTAAATATTTTCTATCTCTTTAGGCTCATCCTTACCTGCTCCTTTGGTTGAAGAGAGCAGCTCTGTTAGTGTTTTTGTGGGGTTTTTGGTCTGTGCCCATGGGTTTCTAGGTTACCTGCCTCTTAAACAATTCTAGGATGTAGAAGGGACAAAGAAAACCGAGGAAGCTCACCACTGTGTCATTCCTTGGGTCCCTTGGTTCCTAGCCAGTCTGACCTATTTCTCTAGTTTCCAGAGTCATCTTATGCTTGATTTCAACAGTGTTCGGGGTTTTTGGTTGTCCTTAGAAGGAAGGGAGTGGAAAAAGTACATCTGCTCCATTTCCCATAAGTAGATAGAACTTTTAGAGAGGACTTTTATACCTTCCAATCTTAGATATTTCTTAAGTATCCTTTATGATTTCTAACTCCTAAATTATTTATAACTCATTATATATACATTTGATTATCTCTTAATTTTAAAATACAGGATTGTTAAAGTTTGGTTTGGATTTTTTATCTGTAACTTAATTGCATTATGATCAGAAAACATGTTATTAATGATTTCTTTTTAGAGAAGGCTTTTTTTTTCCTCCCGCTTTACTAAATGGTGTAATTGATGGTTAATAGTTATGAAAGCCAGAAAAGAGTATGTATTCTCTCACTGGCCTCAGGGATATGTACTAAATTGAGCTTATTAACTGTGCATGTTTATTACTCAAATACTGACTGAGCATCACGGCCCCTTTGCCACTGTACTAGGCTGGGAATGTGCCTGTCAACTACACATTCAAAACTGTTCTCATGCACATTCCATTCCACCTGAGAGAAAAACAACAAATAAGTAAAATACTTAGTAGTTCCATTGGCGTCATGTGCAGTAAGAGAGGGATGAAGGGAGTGCAAGAGGGGGTAGAACTTTCCTACTGTAAATAGAGTCACCAAGGGTAGAACTCACTGCTTGGGTAACATTTGAGCAAAGCCCTGAAGAATCTGCAGAATTTGGGGGAAATGGCTTTTGGATGGAGGGCACAGTTTTTCTGGCCTCAGTTTTCCTGTGCATAAAATAGGAGTAATTGTATGTGCAACATTGTGCTGAGGTGGAAATAATGGAACTGAAAGCTTCACATGGGCTTTGCCTTGTACTCATAGTGGAATGAGCTGTTTCGTTATGGGTGGTTGTAATGATGATTCCCAGGTTCCAGGCTTGACCTGGAAACTATGGCTGTAGAGTGAAAAGGGGAGTGGAAGCCAAGGGCAGCTTCCAAGTTGTCAGCCTGGGGGCAAAAAGTGGGGGCAAGAGGGGAACAGGGACACTACCTGACTGCCTTGCCCATTCTCCTCGTTCTCCTTACAGACTCATGGAGAGATTTCTCATGGATGGATTGTATCCTTCAAGGTTTGAAATGCCCCTTGTTCCTGCAAGAGCTCCATCCATGAAGGAGTTGGAGCATCCACTCCTTCCACATACATGTATCTATACCCCACTGCTCACACCTTTGCACCAACAGTCCAGGCAGAAGGGATGGGTAAGTGAATGAACAGGTGTCATTTACACCAATTGACCCACATGACATTACATGATCAGTGCTATATGTTCTGGAGCTTACTCTTATGGATTTGTTTTATATTAGGAAGGCAGTCTGGTCTGGATCAGATGCCTGGGTTCAAGCCCCACCTTATCCTCCTCAGTAGCTTTTGATCTTGGGCAAGTCATTCTAACCTTAAAGCTCTGCCCTCCCCACCCCTCCCCCATGAATTAACAAATCTCTGATATGAGATGCCAGGCCCTCCCTCCTCCTGTGAATTGCTACATTGTGCAGGTTTGGAGTGAGGACCTCCAAGCAGCTGGGAGGTTTGTGAAAAGCTTCCCAGGAGAATCCACTGAGACTTGCAGGTGAGAAGAGCCCCTGAACCTGTTGCTCCCCTGCCTAGCATCCTGAGGCTAATGTCAGTTTCCCTGGGATCTGAATGTATCTTGCTTCACCTTGTACCAAGTACTTCTGTGAACCCAAACTACCTGTGTCATCTCAGCTTTGCTAGTTCAACTGTCCAGCATCTTGTACCTTCTGGAGATATTACTCCACAGGCTTATTGTTAGTGTTTTACACACAGGCAAACTACAATTTTTAAACAGCTTGTCAGCTGTCTGGCTTGTGTGGCTTTTTTTTCCCTGGAATGGGAAAAAATGTTGCTACCTAGGGTTCAGGTTTTCTTTCTAACCTGCAAGAGGTCCATCCATGAAGAAGTTGGGGCACCCACTCCTTCCATTTTCCAGCTACATAATACCATTATGACAGCTTCTCTGTAAAATTCTATTCTGCGTTTTACCTTGGACTTAACCAGGACACACTCCCTGTCCCTCTCACTCCTCACCCTTTCATGGAGCTTGTGCCTCTGATATTTGGAGCTGATCCTCTGTCTGCAACATTTGTTTGATGTAAAATCTAAATAACTAAAGAGAAAAGCAGGGAGAGAGCCCATTTCATCACACCAAATACCCCACTCTTTGCTCCTTCCATACCTCCCCTTTATTTTATTTTTGTTCCTTAACCTAAGTGCAGTCAGCCACAGCAGCTGTCCACATATGCCCTGACCCTGTACAAGCACACTGCCATGGTAGACGGCAAGACCATCCTTGTGGGTGAGCACCACAGGGCCAAGAGACAGAAAATGGGAGAGGAGGGGAGGTGAGAGAGGGTTCATAGGAGAGAGTCATGGAGGGAGGAAATGAGACCCCAGGCAAGAACAAGGTTGTTAGGGAGGGCCCCAGGAGCCAGAAGCCAGGAAGCCAGGGAAGGTGGAAGGAGGCATGCAGGGACCAACCTGCCCCTCTGACTTAGTGTCCAGACCAGCACCAGTGTGCAGGACAGGATTCAGGAAAGCAGAAGTCAGGAGGCTTTGCCTGCTAGGGGAAAGAACATATGGGCCTTTGACAAGGCAGTGACATTTCCAGTTTTAGGAGTTCTCATTCAGCTAGTATAAAGTAACAAATATGATCAGAACATTATTTCCCACACAGGGTTGTCACCTTTCATAAGATCATTGTCTTCTCCTTGGCCAGGCAACAAAGCCTGCCTGACTCTGTCTACCGTCTATAGTCAGTGCACATGGGAAATTGGACTAGTTTAGACCTTGGAGGGCCCTGCATCTCGCATGTGGGAAAGAAGAGGAACCTACCTTCTTCCTTCTGGGGCTCCCTGTCTGCATTGTCCTTCCTCCTGACCCCTGGCTCTGTGTCCTCTCATGCACACAGGTGTACACATGCCTCTCACAGCACATCCAGATGCACTGTGTCTTAACGACACACTTGTGAAGCAGTGTGGTCTTCATTCCTCCCTGTGCTTAAACTCACATGCATTGTGGTTTGGACTATGTGTGTCATATTTCCACACAGTGACCTGTGCAGAAATGCTCAGTGCATGTGGGTGTCTCTGCCCTCCGGCAACCACCGGGCAGTCAGAGCTCTGTTCATGTTGCAGACTTTTGGGACACGGCAGGCCAGGAGCGGTTCCAGAGCATGCATGCCTCCTACTACCACAAGGCCCACGCCTGCATCATGGTACGAGACCAGATGGGAGGTGGACAAAGGTGCTGAGTGAGTCTGGCCTGAGAGGTGAGGGGCCCAGCAGCACTGAGCCCTCTTGACCAAGACTGGGTGCTTTGAGAGGGGGCATCAGGACTGCTAGGGATGCTTCAAACCACACAGGCTTCTCAGAGCTTCTGAGTGAGATCCTGCAAGGTAAACTCTCTGTAGGTGGGGATGATGAAGACCCACCATTGTAGGGGGTGAAGCAAGGTCAGGGTTTCAACATCAGGTAGCATCCAAGAGGCAAACATGTGGCTGACGCAGGGCTGCAGTCCCTCCCTGATGGACCCCTCCCCCCAGATAGGCTCCTAAGGCCTCCCTTGACTGTTGCCTGCTGCTTTTCCTTAGAGGCAGATGCTGTGGTTCCCAGCTAAATGTCCCTCCCAGACTAGCCCCTTGCCTCTCTCCCAGCATCTCACTTTGCTGTCTAGGACACAGTCCTCAGGGTTCTACCCCAGTAACCAGGGTGTAGTAAGTACCTGAAATGCAGTTGTAGGAAGGGCTAAGAAAGGGACTCTGTGAACCTGTGTCCTCCAGATGATCCTGCCTTTGAATACCCTGGCTCAGTTCCCAGGCCACCACTTTTAGATACTGAAAAAGAACATGTTTTTCTTTTGGTTCACTTATAAAACATCATGAATATCAGCCATCTGTAATGCAGGAAATGATAGACTGGTTTTCTGAATTATGATCCCCAGCAATTGTTACCAAATGAAAACCTCAGTCACTCAGATGTCTTAGAACAACATTCAAGGTCTTGCTTTCACACAAACTCCAAAACCTGTAGCACAACCATTTTCTGATGGGTTGGGAATCCATAATGCCTGAGGTCTCAGCTGAGAAGACTCTAGGGCTGAGGCATCTCTACACGCTCTGGCAACTGGCTAGGCTGTCAGCCGGATCTGCTCCACATGTCTCTCCATGCAGTTTGTCAGCGTGAGCTGATTTGGGCTTGCTCACAGAATGGTAGCCAGAACCCAAGATCAGGCATCCAAAGAGAACCAGGTGGGAGTTGTATTTCCTTTTATGGCCTAGCCCTGGGAGTTACATGGCATCACTCTGGCCATAGTCACAAAGGGAAGAAACAGGCAGTACAGTGGGGGGTCACAGTCACATGCTAGGGGAAGAGCCTGTGAGATAGATAAGTTGCTACCATAGTTGGTATATATCTTACATGGAACTCCATAGTGTTTAGACACTAACCACCCTTCCAGCTCAACCTCCTACTTAGTGATTGTCTATAAGTACACATGGCCTGATCTTGACACTGAGAGGGATGTGTGGCTGAGCAGGTGTCATCTCATCTGTAAGGAGCAATAGCAGAGGGAATGCAGAAGGAACTGGTGTGTTTCTGCTCACTGCCACCTGCTCTGCACACCTCCCTTCCTGTTCTTTCCTTAGCCTTGCCCCAGCTCATACCCCTTCACTTGATACTGCTCCTTTTTCAATCCCTGCTTAAATGCTACCACCTCCATGCAGCCTTCTCTGATGTTTGCCATTAAAATTGTTCTTTCCTGTGTGTACCTGCACCACTCTAACCACTTTTAGCACTTGGATTCTGCTGTGATGTCAACGTGCAAGGTGCTGGAGTGCCAGTGTGGAAAGACACAACTGCTGTCCCCAGGAGTTTACTGACTGGTGGGCACAGTACGAATACCAGTGGTGAGGGCAGTGAGGATTCTTCCCTTCTGACCCTTTGCAGATGGTAAAGGAATCATCACCTGATTCCTCCCACTGGTCCTTAAACACAGAATCCCTTAAAAATTTCAAAATATTTTAATTTTAATATAATAACTGTAAGGGTACTCAACAAAAGACAGTGATGGAGTACAGCAGATGGGACAGTGTAGTGCAGAAGTCTGACCCTCATGAACAGGGAAAGTCGGTCCTAGCTGTTTCAGTTTCATTCCCTACCCTGAGATTTGGTATTTTGTGCGGTGGCTGTGAGCATGCCACTGCACTCCAGCCTGGGTGACAGAGTGAGACTCCATCTCAAAAAAAAAAAAAAAAAAGAAAACAAATAATTCTGCCCTTAAAGCAAGTTTGTGGTGCTCCTGTTTCTTACTGATATTTTTAAAAGGATGAAACCAATAAATTATAAAAAGGTAATGAAACTATAGGCTACAAATAATAAAAAATAACAATTTCCCTTAAAAGTTTTTAGTGCAGAATGGGCAAAAAATTAAATAAAAGCTTGGAATTAAAGGCAAATTAATAGTAACTAAAGGAAAATTTTATAAACATTTATAAATTATAACAAAGGGGCCCAGCACAGTAGCTCACTTCTGAAATCCCAGCACTTTGGGAGGCTGAGGTGGGAAGATCATTTGAGGTCAGGATTTTGAGACTAACCTGGACAACACAGTGAGACCTCATCTGTACGGGGGGAAAAAAAATTAACTGGCGTGGTGGCGTGTGCCTGTAGTCCCAGGTACTTGGGAGGCCAAGGCAAGAGGATTGCTTAAGCCCAGGGATTGGAGACTGCCATGAGCTATGATAGTACCACTTCACTCCTGCCTGGGCAACAGAGCCAGATCCTATCTCTTAACACAAGCAAACAAACAAAAATTACAAACAAATTTTAAAAGCATTTCGGCCAGGCGCAGTGACTCAAACCTGTAATCCCAGCACTTTGAGGGGCTGAGGTGAGAGGATTGCCTGAGCCCAGGGGTTCGAAACCAGCCTGGGCAACTTGGTGAGACCTCGTCTCTGTAATAAATCAAAAAAATAAATTAACCAGGCATGGTAGCGTGCACCTGTAGTTCCAGCTACTTGGAAGGCTGAGACAGAAGGATCACCTGAGCCAAGCAGGTCGACGCTGGGGTGGCCATGAGTGTGCCACTGCACTCCAGCCTGGGTGACAGAGTGAGACCCCAACTTAAAAAAAAAAAAAGTTTAGGCAATAAAAACAAGAATAGACTAGTAAAAACAAAAGATACAATTACTAATGGACTATTGATTAATAATTTGATTGAATTTATAATTATTAGAATAAGTAAATAAGATTAGGTAAGAAGATAAAAAAGGATTCCGATTTTCTAAAACATTTTGGATCGAGAGGCTTCAGGGACTTCCCTGAGAAGGGCGGGCACAGCCTCTGCTCAGAAGGGCTGCAGTTCAAAGCATGTGCCTGCTGAGTTCCCAAGCCTGTGACATGTGCCCATGCGTGCCTGCCTGAGTGTGGAGTCACTTGGAACTAGAGTGCAGAGACACTGACATACCTGAACTGTCTTCCTTCCTCTACCCTTTGCAGGTGTTTGATGTGCAGAGGAAAGTCACCTATAGGAACCTGAGCACCTGGTATGCAGAGCTTCGGGAGTTCAGGCCAGAGATCCCGTGCATCGTGGTGGCCAATAAAATCGATGGTGGGGCCATCCCTTTACCTGAGTGTCAGCACAGTGTCAGCACATTCTCCACACATTTTCTCCTCCTTGCCTGGGGTGGGCAACCCTCAGTCATCGGTCCTTCCTGAGATACAAACCTTGGTTGCTTGCATTGCTTTCTACCTTGGAAAGATGCCAACTGACCTGTCTTCCCTCTTCCTAAGACACAGATCCCTATTAACTCAGCTCATTGTTCTACCCACCAAACCCTTCTCCCTTTCCCTTGGTGGACAGGCCAATGTCCTACCTTCTCTCCACAGCAGATATAAGCATGACCCAAAAAAACTTCAATCTTGCCAAGAAGCTATCCCTGCCCATGTACTTTGTTTCAGCTGCTGATGGTACCAACGTTGTGAAGGTATGGTAGACTTCAGAGGTACTCTAGTGAGGTTGGGGCTCTAGGTGGTAAAGTTTCCCAGGAAGCTATGAAATGAAGGGTTGACTGCAGGCATGTTGGAGAGAATGCAGACAGTGAGTAGGCATGTGTGGCAGGGAGGGAAGAGGGTAATGGACCAGGCTTGATGAGGCAGAGTTCCATTGACCAAAGATGTGGTCAAGGTGATGGGGAGAGGTGAACTAAGAGGTAAGCTTGCTCACCTTTAGTGGTGGAGTATTGTGTGGACCTCATGGAGGGGCCAGTGGGAGCAGGCCAGGCGGAGTTCGAGGCAATTCTATGCACCACCTTTCCCTTACCACCAGCTCTTCAATGATGCAATTCGATTAGCTGTTTCTTACAAGCAGAACTCCCAGGACTTCATGGATGAGATTTTGCAGGAGCTTGAGGTACGTCAGGTCCACATTTCAGGTGAGATAGAAGAAACAGGACTTCTCTTGAGAGACAAGGACTGTAACTAAATATATCTCCTGTTTTTGCTACCCCTAAACGTATGTATGTATTGCTGTTGGACAAATACGGGGCCAAGCCTCACCTGTGACCTTGTCCACAGAACCTCAAGTTGGAGCAGAAAGAGGAGGGTGTGCCAGACCAAGAGCTGAGTGGCAGCATCAAGACCCTATCAGAGGAGACTGTCTCTCCCCACAGCTGAGGGCTGGGGGTGGGCAGAGCCCTTTCAACATACCCATCCCTCCAGCAACCCTCCAGCCATCCCCTGTTCTACCTCCTGCAAACCCACCCATTCCATTGGCCTCCCACATTCATGGCCTGTGATACAGGGATGAGATCAGCACCAGTAAACTCTGGACAGGTGCAAGAAGTCCACACCAGACCTTGAAGCAGAAATAGGGGTCAATATCATTAACACCTTCTCCAGACCCCTGACTAGACAGTGTAGAGAATCAGGGAGCATAGTTGTATATCTCTTTAATAAAAGGAAATTTAAAAGTGGTTGGTTTGTTTTGTTTTGTTTTTCATATTTTTCCTTCCCAAAACTGACCCTGGGGACTATTCCTTGTATTTCTGCCAAGGCAACGATTGCCCCCCAACTCTACTACGTGTCTGTGAGGCACCACCTTTTCCCACATGGTCTCCCATCCCATCTTCTTTCCTCTTTAGTCTCCCAAATATCTTTTTTAAAGTGTTTTTGAGCAGACAGCCATGCATTCCAGATTTTTGAGGACCTACTATGTTTCAGGAACTCTTCCAGGTAAGATCAGCCAAAATCACAGGAAGGAACAGGCTTGCCATTAGAGTTAAGTGAAAGCAGGTGACAGATCAAGCCTCAGTCATACACAAGCATTATTGTTGGTAAACATTCAGGGCCAATATAGCCACACCATAAGGTGCACCCAACTGCATTGCAAAAAAAATAGACTTTTGAAAAGAGCTTCCTTTAAAATAAAACCCCGAGTTCAACATAAGAATCTGTAGGAAGCTGAGGACTCCAGGAGGAGAGCTGGCCCGCTGCCTTTCCACTCTTCCCAGTGTTTGCAGTTTGCTATGATGTTCTTTTGCATTGTTTGCATTAATTTATTTTGCTCTTATTGTTACCTTTTTTACAGCATAGGTTGAAGTATATAAACTGAGTATATAAGCATGCTTTGTGGGTATGAAGGGCACTGAGCAAAAAGGCACAAAGAACCTGCAGGTCTCCAGCCACATTCGTGTTGGAGACTGTCTTCATCTGTCACAGACAACCCAAGTTAACTCTTGATTTACTGTAATGGGGACCATTTCAGTGGAATTCAGTGTTTTTAAAAGAACAGGTATTAATTTGGAAGCTCAAGAACATATTGTCCCTTTAATTATTGATACTTACATGTTCAAGTAAGATTATGTCACCTGACCAGGAGTTTCCAGGAATGTATTGCCCTAATGACATGGGGTTAGAAGAAAAAAAATTATTGTAGATGACCAGTATATTTTTTTTTACACGTGGCAACCATGTTGAGATACAATTCACAAATCAAAATTCACCATCGGTATTAGTTTTATATAACTACTTTGGATGGGGCTCCTAGAAGCAGACCCTGAGAAGACAGTTGTTCAAATGACTTAATGGGGTCATTCTCCTAGAGGACAATGAATGAGGGGAGCAGGAGGGCAAGGAGCAAGAAGCTCAGTGAGACTGTGGTCTCAGGTGAAGCCTGCACAAATGCATGCGCCCAATCCCAGGGAAGCTCTGGAGTACAAACCGTCCATACCTCAAGACCAGGGGCCATTTGTACCAGTCAGCCAAGTATGTGAGGTGGAGAGCAGCCCATAGCCTCCATGACAGAGCAGCTCCGTTTTAGAAAGATTAATCTTCTGGGAGGAAAGGCAGCTGTGAGTTTTATCTGTCGATACTCAAAGCAAACAGGGGGTGAGCGTTGGGGCAGGGTGCCAACAACACTCACAGTCATCATCCTTATGTTGCGCAGATCTGCCTGCTTCAAGTTCTTTCCATCCAGGCAGAGCTGTTCCGGGGTTCTCACGGGTCACAGGTTCTGAGGAAATGTACAAAAGGAGAGTCAATGAAAAGGATACCCATAGCCCCTGCTGTTGCAGTTGAACCCTATGCAGAGACTACTTGTCTCCTCCCCTCCACTCGCTAGCACTTCTGCTGGCCTAGGTGGTTTCCCTGGCAGGTTGATCTTGCTTCCCTTGCCTGAAGGATCTCAGCCCTTGCTTAATATGCCTTTATGGGCTTGTGGTTATTGCACTTACATAGTTGCAGCTGGACATGTAAGTACCAAGTGGATCACCTGAGCACAAAATACATCGCTCCCTGCCTCTCTTGTATAGCAACATCCTTTTCTCCTAATGATGGTTAGAGTCATTGACCTCCTTCCAGAATGCTAACTTCTTCTGTCTGTTTACCGGCACATGAGGTGTCTAAGAAGCAGCTGTAGCTGTGTGTGTGTGTGTGTGTGTGTGTGTGTATCACTATATATATAATCTCACTGTATCACTTGGTAGAAATGTGCCTCCACCTCTGCCCCCAGAAACCAATATCAACTCTCAGAGCCTAAAGCTGCGGACAAAGCACAGATACCCTAAATGTGTCACTGGGAGTGTTGATGAGCCGGGCACTCCTATATCTACCCCTTGGACACTAGACATGTTGGGGACACAAAAACATATAATGAGAATTGAGTTGTATACCACGTCCTGAAGGGCCCATCCTTGCCAGATGTCATCCCCAAGCTGGCACTTCAGCTGTGTCTTTGAGAGGACCTTCCATTGCTCCATCACTACTGGCAGTAGTGATGCTCAGTCTTCTAGTAGGAGCTTCTGGATGGTATGGTATCTAGAGGACCCCATAGCTATGTGCCCACCACTGCACTTCCTAGGCTGTGAAGTAGATGCCTTGGTCTAAGGTGATGTTTTACAAGATCCCATGTTGATCCTTCATCAACAGCATTCAGTGTTGATCTCTGTTGCTGATCGAACATGTAGAAGCATTGGTCAATCAGTCTTAGTGAAAGGGAGCACACGCTTTGGGTCCTGTACACAGCCACCAACTCTGCCGGTATGATTATTTTGTTTGTGAGACCCCTGAGTAAGCACTGGGGTAGCCACAGACAGAGGCCACTGACAGCTACTGGTCAACTCATCCTATCCACTTGGTTCTTTGGTGCCTCTTCTACAGTAATGATCTCCAGTGGTCATTAATGTACAAAATATGATTCTCTTTCTTTGTGTCCACTCCCACTGATTCATCTTTGTGCCTCTCCTGCAGACTTATTTTATTTTTTAAATCAACACATAATAATTATATCTATTTATAGTCCTGCAGACTTTCCTATACCTGACTTCTTTGATCTTGTTCTTTCAGACCCCCTACCAACCAGCTGAGCCATTGTTACCCCTAACCTCAAGCTATTTCCATCTCTACACAATGTGTATGGCATGTTGCACTGCCTGAAGCTCTGCCTGTTGGGAGGGTTTCCCCTCACCACCATCTTTCATGGTCATCTCTGAGTGGGACAGCAGTTCATTTTGGGTAGTCATATGCTGAGTTAACACAGACCAATAAACTTCTAAAATTTTTACCAATGCGACAGACTCCAGAATGTTTTTAGGGCTTATCTTCCACCCTCTATGGAATGTGCATGTGTCTTCTCAAGAAATCCAGAGGTTTAGCACTTATTGAATGCCTGGCCCAATGACCATAAGACTATTAATGGACTAATACCATGTGCTATGGGATGTCAAAATGGTCCACTTATCTTCAGATTATGTTATGACAAATAGTGGAGAATATTTCCTTGGGGCAGAACCATGACAGTTATATAGTGTTAGTCCTATGAGAATACAAACTACTTATGATCCTTCTTCCTGATAGGTATGGAAAAAAATGTATTTTTCAGATCAATAATTGTATACCATGGTTCCAAGATTTTCTGTTCTAGTAAAGATACCACATCCTGCTTAACACCTGCAATTAAGGCTACCACTTTGTTAAGTTTGGGGAACCCACCATCATCCTTTATGATTCAACCAGTTATTTCAGGGGTCAAATTAAATTAAGTAGGGATATAGTGGGAACCATCAACACCTCTGAATCTTTTTAAAATAATTTATTAATGTGAAATTCATATGACACTAAATAAACCACGCAGTGCATTTAGTATAGTCACAATGTTGTACAAATGCCACTTCTATGTGCATAGTCCTGAAATATTTCCATCATTCCAAAGTAAAACCTCTTATTAATTAAATAGTTTATCCTCCCTTCAGTCCCCATTAACTATCAATCTGCATTCTGTCTCTGTGGGTCTATCTATTATAAATATTTCATATAAAGGGGATCACACAATATGACCCTTTTGCTTGACTTCTTTCATATAGCATAATGTTTTCAAGATTCATTCATATATCATTTACTTTATTCCTTTTTACGGTTGGAAAATATTCTATCGTATGAATAGTCAATAGTTTGTTTATCCATTTATCTGTGGATGGACATTTGAGCTGTTTTCAACTTTCAACTATTGTGAATAGTGGCGCTATGAACATGCGTGTACATGTTCAATTCCTTTGAGTGTTCAATTCCTTTGAGTGCCTAGTCTGCTCATGCTGCATAAACAAAATACAGTCAAGCATTGCTTAACAACTGTGGGAGGTGGACTTGACCCTCCTCAGTTTTGTCATCAAAGCATGAAACAGAGACTCAGAGATCAGGGGAGTGAAGCAGTTCTTTTCATCTCATTCTTGCAAGAATGGGTGCTCTCAGGTGAGCAAGCACACCGAGGCAAGTTACAATCAGTGTACTAATGCCTCTAAAGCACAAGTTCCTCTCCTGGTTCCCCATTGGCTGAATACCCCAGAGGTTACATCACTTTTCCGGATGTCACCTAAACAATAATTTTGTACAAATAAGGTAAAGCACAAGCAGTCTCTACACAAATAAGGTAAAACACATGTTTCTGAATTTTGATTGAGTCTCAATGCCCACCAAAGGAAACCTGCCAAAAGAGAAAGCCTGCTAAGAAAGGAGAAAGAACAAGGAAATGAAGTAACAAATTGCCATTTTGAAAATGGATCACCGCTTTGTTTCTTACAGTTCCCTTCTCTTTTATTTTTAAGTAGCTTTTATTTCATTTTCGCTATAATTCAAGTTTGCTTCAAATTTTTGTAACAGTTTCTGACTTTCTTCCTCAAAATTTAATTTACTTTCCATTAACGTGAGATTATTTGGGGAATAACCTATGGACATTTGTTCATTAATAGCAGTTTCTATAAGTTTTTGGACTAAGCTTCTAACATAGGGAGTTGTGCAGCAACCTATGGTTGTTAATATTCCTGCTACAATCACAAGGGAAGTTAAGATTGAAGATATTATTTCCTTCTGTTTTTTTTAAACCAGTCTTCTAACCAATTTGTATCAAGATTATCAATTCCAGAATTTTCTGCCAATTCATTGGCCAGAGTAGTTAACCCTTGTAGCGCCTTGGTGATAGTTCCATTAGGGGCTGTGTTATTTGGAATAAAAGTACAACATATTCCCCCCAATATAACACAGACTCTCCCTTTCTCAGCTGACGTCATATCTGAAACCATATGGTTTTCCAAAATCATTCAGCAGGTGGCGTCCAGTTGATCTACACTTTCTCTGACAGCGTCTCTAGTAAAATTAATAAACCTTTGTTGGTTATCGTAAATGTAATTAATCCAGTGTACATTCTTATAAACAGTTGACCACCAGAAGAACATAGACTCAAATCCTGCCGCTATTTGGTTTCTAGCTTTAAATTCACTGGGGACTCCTATAGCATCAACATATTTGTTGAGATCAAATGATTCTTGTAATGACCTTTTGCTTCTGTTTTGAGAATGAATTTTTAGATTGGAGCGAAATGCCAGTGTGACTGGGATGGCCAAAGAACAAGTTCCAGCCCATTTGGGTGGTAACAGGTCTCTAAATTTCCTTCCTCCACAGTACCACCAAAACATCCACTTGAGGGACGTTAAAGTGAGAGTAGTTGCCCTCATGTACCTTTGGGACATCCAGGATGTGGATACAAGTTTATAGTTGCCCTGTGGGGGCAGTGAACCCTTCCACCCATCTGGAGAGACACAAGGAGTTATTCGACTTACCCATAGAAAAAGAAGGGATTACCTTCAGATCTTGCAAGGCAGGGTAAAGCAAAGACAGTCTCCTGCATGTCTCATTTCCCCATGCATCCTTGTCTAGGCACAGGGCTAACATACAATTCATTCTGATGAGATCTGTATCCCAGCAGCTAGGAAATGGAACCACTTGAGCCTGCAATCATCCTGTGGTGCATGCATAGCAATCACTCTTATTTAGAGTGAATACCATACATTTTATCCATTCCATCCAGGCATTTGTTTCCTTATAACCAGTTTGTTTCTATAGTCTGTTTAAGTCTTTAATTTCAACTATAGTTACCTTTTTGGGATCATTGCTAGGGAGATTGCAATAATCATTGGGGTTCAGGGTTGGTTTCACTGTACCTACAGCTATAGTTTTTTTGACCAAAAGAAAGGTTAATCATCCTTGAGGGTCTTGTCCTGAAATGTTGGCTTCCAATTCATAAACTCGAGGTGCCACCTCAGGTTTTTGATCTAAAGTAGCAGGATCATTAATAGTTAGAAGTATAGGGTTGCATTCTAAATCGCTATGAACTGCTGGTAGAATTTTCATAGATAAGTGTATTTTTGATTTCAAGGACTGTAGGGGCTTTTCCAGAGGGTTGCCATCCAACCTTGAATTTGGGTAGTTCATCATAAGTTATACCAGCTGGGACAGGGGCTTTTGTGCGTTCAGGGAGGTCCCTCAAAGTTTCAAAATCTAAATTCTCCTTATCGATATTTGCCTCAGAACAAAGATATTTGTCTGCCTGAGATAACTGTTTTTGCTTCTCTAGGTTTCCATAAGGCAAAATTTGATATGCATCAAATTTTATAGTTTGAGGTGGTGAGGTTTTAGTCACATTGATTATCAAGTTAGTGTGAAAGGGATAAGGCTCACCTTTGATTGCCTGTATATTAATGGCCCATAAAGTTACAATGATAATAGAGGTCTGCAAGTAATTAGACGTTTTGGTGTTTCTCAAGGGAGGAAACAGTCCCATGGGTGTTCAGAATTAAGAGGCCTTTAAAGTAAACGTCTAATAAAACAGATAGATAGAACAATAAAAGCAGTCACTATAGGTAGGGTTATAAGGAGAACACCAAGAACATTCATGGAGACTAAATTTTAAATTGACTTTTTCTTATTTTTATCTTTAGCAGTGCTATTTGAGAGACTTCCTACCAATCTTGTCTCTCTTTTACCTTAGTCCCTATTATTGATTTCTTGACTCGGGTATGATGTGTCAACCCTTTTTCTGCCTTTTGGACAGTCATTTCAGTAGTCAGAAGCACTTGGTGCTCCTTCCTGGTTTGGTTTAGTTTAGTCTCCTTCCAAGTCTTGCTCAACATTCAGTCACCTGACTGAAAATGGTGAACTGTGAACTCAAGAGGAGGAGTTTGAGCAAGGAGTTCTTTTAATTTAATGGAAGATAGGTTAGAGGAGATTGCTGAAATATATTCTCTTAAAAAGTAATCTTTGGTCTAGGCTTGGTGGCTCAGCCTGTAATCCCAGCACTTTGGGAGACCAAAGTGAGTGGATTGCCTGAGACTGCGGGCTGGAGACCAGTCCAGGCAACTTGGTGGGACCTCGTCTCTATAGTAAAATAACAAAAAGTTAGCTGGGCATGTTAGTGTATACCTGCAGGTCCTGCTACCTGGAAGGCTGAGGTGAAAGGATTGCCGGAGTCCAGCAGGTCAATGCTGGGATGGCCATGAGTGGTGCCACTGCACTCCAGTCTGGGCAACAGAGTGACTCCAACTCAAAAAATAATAAAATTGATCTTTGCTTTCCAGGGTTGGTAAATCTGTTGCTCCACCTAGATAGGGCAACCCATATAATAGTCCATAGGGTGACAAACCCAAATCCCGTCAAGAGGCTGTTCTAATTTGGAGGAAAGCTATAAGAAGACATTTGACCCAGGGCAGTTTTATTTTTAACATTAGTTTAGTTACATGGGTCTTTAGAGTTTGGTTCATTTGTTCTATCCTTCCTGAGGATGATGGATGCCAGGATGTATGAAAGTCTTATTGCATTTGGAGTGCTGTTGTAATGCTTTGTAATACCTTTGAGGTAAAATGACTTCCATTATCTGAATCGATGTTTTCTACTAGACCAGATCTAGGGATTACCTTTTCCAAAAGTATTTTTATTACAGACCCTGTTGTAACTGTTGTTGGGTATGTCTCCATCCACCCAGTAAGATAATCAACAATTACTAATAGGTACTTAAGTTTTCCAACTTTGGACATTTCAGTGAAATCAATTTGTGTACTTTGGGAGGGTCTTAATCCAGGAGGTTTTCCCCTTTTAATGATCCCCTGATTACACTTTTATTTATTTTCTTAAAAATTATACATCCCTCACAAATTTGTTTAGTAATAGTGTAAATACCTACACATCCATAGGTTTTTAAGAGTCTGTTGCATATTGCTTGAGTTCCCCAAAGGCTTTCCTTATGCAATATAGTCATTAATTTCCTAATAATTAGTTTGTTAACCATCTCTCTTCCATCAGGGAGGATCCACCTCCCCTTCTTATTGAGAGCTGCCTCTACTTTTCTCATCTCTTCTATTTCCTCTTCTCATCTATATTTTAGGGCTAATTTTTTTTTTGTTATTGTTATTGTTCTTTTTCCTCTGTGAGATATGCCATTCAGACTTTAAGTTGACCTTGTTCTATCCCTATACTGAAGTCCATCTGGATAATTTGGTCTCTGCCTAGGAGATTAATCCCTGCTTCTGCGACAAATAAAAATGACCCTGTCATTGTCTCAGTTTCAGTTTTCATAATCCTGGGTTCAAATACAAGGCCCTGAAATCATCTCCTTTTACTCCAGAGATTAGAAGCTTTTCTGATAAAAACTGAACATTTAGGTGTTGGAAGATTAGGGAGGAGTGAACTGCACCAATATCAATGTGGAAGATTGTCCTCCTCATTAGACCCCACCTTCAGATTTGTCAAGGATTCTTGGTGGGATCTGATAAAGTGGATCCTCTGACATCCTTATTCTGCATCTAGTGCCATAAGAGAGACTCTTTTTCTTTTTCTTCAGTTCAGGACACTCTCTCTTGAAATGCTCTGGTTTCTTGCAATGATAGCATCCTGCTCCCTTTAGATTAAATTCTCTTTTCATAGTTCCTTTTGGATTAAACTTTCCTTTAGTCTGTCCCTTTTGATACCCAGATCCTTCCCAGGGGGATCTCTCATTTCTTTATCCAACTACCCTTTCTACAGTGCTTACCATGATTCTAGCTTTTTGTTTTTGCTTTCTCTCATCTCTTTTAGCAAACACCTTTTGTGCTTCTCTTAACAATTCCTCAGTAGATCTTTTCTTTCATCCCTCCAGCTTTTGTAACTTCCTTGCGATGTCTGGCCAACTTTTGGTAAAAAAAAAATTAACATTTAGAAGGCCCTGTCCTACAAGGTTTTCTGGGTTTAACCCCGAATACTTACTCATATAATCTCTAAGTCATTGTAAAAAGGCAGTTGGGGTTTCCTCCTTCTCTTGGATTTCTTTTTTTTTTTTGAGTTGGAGTCTCACTCTGTTGCCCAGACTGGAGCGCAGTGGCCACTCTCGGCCACCGCAGCCTCGACCTGCTGGGCTCCGGTGATCCTTCCGCCTCAGCCTTCCCAGTAGCCGG